>NW_020954586.1:6166874-6263653 GCF_900497805.2 Vombatus ursinus | reverse complement strand
CTACTACTACTACTACTACTACTACTACTACTACTACTACTACTACTACTACTACTACTACTACTACTACCACTACACTATCCTATCATCTTTGAGCTTTAATTCAGCCTGATGTTCTTTCCTGACAAAAGATTTTTTGACTCACCACCCAACTAGCTACTAAGTCACTTAACTGGCTGATTCTCTAGCTGAGATCTCTCTCTCTCTCTAGCTTTCCCACAAGAACACAAGAGTTTTGTCAAAGATTTTGCTAAAACTCTAGGCAAACTCTATCTACAATATTCCCCTTGTCTCCAGTCTAGGAATCCCATGGGGTCTATTCTTGATGAAGCCAAGCCAGATTTTGGGATCCTCTCCTCCTTTTCTAGACAGTGGCTCACCCTCCTTTAATACCCCATGCTGGGACTCTGCCAGGAATTAAAGTCAAGCTCCCTGTTCTGTGGTCTGTGCACTTCCCATCTCCCATTCTCCATGATCTTTCAGAGATCTCTGACAGGGTCTCAATAATCACAGCCACAACTTCTTATGGTGCCTGAGGATGGAGACACCTGGGCCTGGTGACATGAACTCACCAGGGCACAGAGATGCTTTCTTACTATCTCCATCTTTATCTTGGGGACCAACTCCCTTTTGGCCATTTGGGTTCTAGTCTCTTTCCAGCCCAAAGGTATTGTCCTTAGCAGAGAAAAGAATCCACACAAGAGCCTGGCACTATCACCTTCTCTCAGTCGCTGTTCATCATGGTTCCTTTGTACCCGGTCCAGCTAGCCCTCTGGGCCATATTGACATCTGCCTTGCTGATGCTTGCTGCTGCCTCCGAGCACCCTGTGAGCTGGCTGGACTGTCTAGGATCCACAGAGGAGTCAGCTTCAAAACTCCCACCCTGGGGCTGGGCTGTCTTGACCAGCGAGTGAGAAGTCAGCACAGCAAAATGAAGAGTGTTGGGCTTGGTGTCCCTGAAGACCTTCATTGGAATCCTGCCTCAGCTTTTACTAATTATGTGACTCTGGGCATGCTACTTAATCTCTCTGTGCCTCAGTTTCATCATCTGTAAAATGGGGATAACAACACCTACTCTATAGGGTTGTTGTGAGGATCAAATAAGACAACACATGTAAATCGAACCATAAAGCACCACAGAAATGCTGGCTAGTATTATTAAAGTACTATATAAATGCTGGTTAGTATTATTATTGCCCATTATAGCCAGCCAGCTCCAGACCAAACCATGCTTCCCATCCCATTCAGTCATTACCCTTATTGCTACATGTATAATCCTTCCCCCCCCCCCCCCAACAACATACCCACACACTTCACCTCTTGCTCTGGGCAGTAATCAAATCAATACTCACATTGCTTCTCAAAAAAGTGTGTCAATTGACTGCCCTCCATCTCCCCTCACCTCTTCACTCTCCTATATATGTTATGCCCCTCATTAGACTGTAAGCTTCATGAGGGCAGGGACCACCTACCTCACTTTGAAATCTGCATTCCTGGTGCTTAGCACAGAGCCAACACTAAGTAAATGCTTTCCATTCCTTCATCCATGCCTTCTTTCCTTCCTTTTATCCTAAGCAGTAATCTTGTATATTCTTTGACTGCCTTTTTTCCCCTAATAAAGCACACAACACCTCTATGCACTAGGAACTGCCTGTATTTAAAATTTGTAAAGAAGTCATGTTATCCTAGATACAGAACCTGACACGCAGGCATGAGCTAGTTCTATCCAATCCTGACATGCCCTAAACCAAACACCCTTTCTTTTCTCCCAGATCAGCTGCTCTCCCATCATCCCTCCTGTTAATGGAGCCACGATTCCCAGTCATTGATATTGTGATATCAGCATCCCCTCCAACCCTTCTCTCTCCCCTGCTCCCCAAGGCTGACCAGTCGCCAAGTCCTATCCATTCCACTGGGGCATATGCTCTTGCATGGGATTCCCTCCCTCCCTCCCCGTCCCACAGCCACCACCTGAGTTCAGCTCCTCCTCTCCTCTTCCCTGGACCACAGAAGGAGCTTCCCCAGTGAAACGGAGTGTCTTTCATAGACTCTGGAGGGAACTAAGTGTCAGGGGGAAACCGCTTCCTTCTTCTGGGTGACGGGGCACAACTGTAATACTTTCTAAAGTCTTTTTTTTTTTTTTTTTTTTGTACCTTGCTATGGGTCAAGAGAAGGAAGGCTTCCCCAGCCACTCATTGATTCAGGACATGGGTGGAACAAAAGTCTGCCAGCAAGGACAACTTCTTTCTGATTCGCCAAGAATGAGGCTGGGACTGGATAATGTGGTCTTAGTTTTGGGGGTCTAGATGGACAAATCCCAAACTCCTTGGGGAGCTTTCTGAGGGTAAAAATTGCCATTCCTGGGAAAACTAGGACAGGCATGGTAATTTGGAGGTGAAGGCAACAAAAAGGGGGAATGAGTCTTTGGACCAAGAAGGAGAAAGTTAATTAGGAATGGGGCAACACTCTCTCTGTCTCTCTCTCTCTGTGTCTGTCTCCTCTCTCTGTCTCTGTCTCTCTCTCAAACCAGGAAGCTCGCTCAGGGATGAAGAACAAGCTCAGGCCCAACGGGGCTCCTTTTGGTTTGTTTCTGGTTCACACTTTCGATTTCATTGGCTTAGAGCAATGGTGTCAAAATCAAATAGAAGCTGGCCCATTGAAGGGGCTGTATATTGACTTTAATATTATCTCTGTTCTGGTGTATTCTTATTTCTTTTGTTGACTATTTCCCAATTACATTTAAATACAGTTGGGCTCAGGAGGGCCCTAGTATTTGACACGTGGGAAGGAAGAAATTCCTTTTACCTCTGAAGACCTACCCCTGCTCAGCCACTTCCACTCTGGAAGTGGAACCTGGAGCATGGAGAAGTTAAACAACCAGCCCTGGACCACACGACCACAATGGCCTCGAGGCAGAATTTGAACCCAGGGTCTCTACTATCCCCCACTGCCTCTGAATCAGAATTCTGACATTTTAAAACTGCCCGAGACACAGAGAGGTTAAGTCATTTGTCCAAGGTCACACAGGTAGGAAGTCCAGATCCCCTGATTCCAACGCTAATGAATTTTCCCCCTGTGCCAGGACAAAGGACCCCTGGGAGCAGTTCTGAGAAGGAAGTGGCCCAACAAGATGCTAAGCTTAGCAGGGGCCTTCACAGCCTGCTAACTGAAAGACAACATGGCAGAGTGGAAGAATGCTGGTCTGGAATCAGGCTGGTCCTGGCTCTGCCACTATAACGCCATGACTGGGAAAGGTTTCTCTTGGGTTTTAGCTCCTCCCTAACAAAATGAGGGGCCTGACCAGATAACCAGCCCTGTGACCTTCTAACCAGATGATCTTCCAAGGTTCCTTCCTGCTTTAATATCCTACAATGTCTATCCTGAGAATCTAACATTTTAATTCCCATTTCTATCCAGTTTTACATGTTAAAACAATCGATTAACAAGTGTTTATTAAGCACTTTCTATGTATTAGGGTGCTAAGGGTACTAGGTACTGGGGATATAAGAACAAATGAAAAAGACTTAGAGGCAGCTAGGTGGAGCAGTAGAGACAGCCCTGGCCTGGAGTCAGGAGGACCTGAGTTCAAACCTGGCCTCAGACACTTGACACTTACTAGTTGTGTGACACTGGACACACAACTGTTTTTAAGAAAAAAAGAAAAGGAAAAAAACCTACCTTCAAGGGGGCTTATATTCTAAGGGACAGAGAGCAGATGGATGGTAACCTTAGAAGGGGGGAGCTGAGTCTTGAAGGAAACTGAGGCTCCTAGGAGGGGAAATGAGGAATCCAAGCATTCCAGGTATGGGGAAGAGCCAGTGCTAAGACTCAAAGATGAGAAAGGCTGTATAAGGAGCAGTGTCGTAAGCGCATAGAGAAGAAGACTGGAAAGAAAGGCTGGTTGGGAAGAGCTTTGAATGCTAAAGAGAGGAGTGCATGTTTGATCTTATGGGTGTGGTGGGTGGTAACAGGGTCAGACCTGAGCTTTAGGAAGATCCCTTTGGCAGTTTGGGGAGGACAGACTAGAGGGTGGCTATTTAATGGAAGAGAGGTGAAGTATAGGAGAGAGGGACACTGTGGCCACACAAACAAGACCAGGCAACTGAATGGACACACAGGATAAACCAGGATCATAGATGTGGAGCTGGAGACAACCTCAGAAGGCATTTGATCCATCCCTCTCCTTTTACATATGGAGAAGTTGAGGCCTGGAGAAGCTGGACTTGCCCAAGGTCACATGGATAGTAAGTGGTAGGATTTGAATCCAAGACCTCTGATTCCAAGCCCACTGATCTCACTGTACTGCACTACCACTTTGGGACTACTGCAGACTTCTAAAGCATTTCTCAGCCTTTTTCAGTCCTCGGCACATTTTGACCTAACTGGGCCAGGAGCACGGAATTTCCCTGCCTCTTCCCAAACCCATTTGTGAAACTGCTCCCAATCACAGCTTACACACAAAACACACACACACACACACACACACACACACACCAGTCTTTCTACTTTGCTTAATACAATCTTTAGGTTTCAGTTCAAGCGTTACACAAAATCTCTCTTGATCTCCTTCCCCCATCCCCCAAAGTACTCCGTGTTTCATCTGAGTATGCTTTGACTTAGCTCTTGTTTCCCCCACAGAATAAGCCCCTTGGGAGATGGAGCTATTTTGTTTTTGTTTTTGTGTCTCCAGCAACTCAAAAGGTATACACTGGAGGAGTACACAATAGGCGCCTAATAAATGCTTGTTACAATGAATGATTTTGGAGAGCCAGAACATCTCAGTCAACACGGATGTCTTCAAGATGCAGTTTACACAATGCCAAGGGAAGATGGTCACTTTCTTTGAATTGAAGGGCTGTACTAAAATAAATACAGTTTAAGAGACTGATTAAAAGTGTGTAAAGAAAACTCCCTGGAGCTTAACAGGGGCCCCAAACTGATGCTGCCCTGCCAATAGCCTCCTCCAAGCTGAGATCCTTCAGCTTCAACATGGTTTTTTCCCTCAATCTATGAGTTGATTTACTAATATTGAAATTCAAATTAAATCTCATGGGATTATAAATGCTTATTATGCTAAGTAGTATGGGAGATTTTAAAAAAAGGTCTAATTCATTACAGATGAATTTTCATTTAATTAATTTTCATTTAGACAGCAAAACAAACATTCTTCATCACTCAAGTGAATATCTCCATTTTAGTAAGGGGGAAAAAGGACAGCAAAGGAATTTTAGTAGACTGCCAGTTCAGTATAAACCAGCACTGAATTGCAAGGTAGCCCCAGGAGTTCAAGAAATCTTAGGCTGCCTAGAGAAATACAATGTCCAGAAGATGAGAGGCAAGCGCCCTGTTCCACTCTGCTCTGTTTGGACCACAAATGTGTTTGTTGTCTTCTGGGGTCCACCTCCGAACAAAGGTATTTATAAGCTGGTCTGTGATCAGAGAAGGACAGACTGAATGGGGAGGAGACTCCAAGGCATATCACAGGAAGAGGTAATGAAGGAGCCTGGAGAAGAGAAGACTTAGGGGCGACAGGATGACCACTCAAACATTTGAAGGTTTGCTCTGCTTGGCCCCAAAAGGCAGAACAGGCACCAGAGGGTGGAAATCACTGGAAGGCAGATTTCACAGTGATATAAGGAGAGACTTGCTAACAGCTGGCGCTGTACCAATGTATAACAGGGGCTTCGGGGGAATGGAGCTCATGCTTCCTGAAGGTTTTCAACAAGAGGCTGACTGGAGGATGCTGGAGAAGGGATTCCTACTTCAGGCTGGAGTTGGACTAGGTGACTTCTGAGGCCCCTTCCAACTCTATGGCCACGAAGATGAAAAACGAAAGGAGCACGATCTCGTGCCCGCCTTTGAGGTGAGGACAACGGTCCAGAAGAGTGCCTCCCTATTCCATTTAGGGTCACTGACATTGAGTGCCCTTCCCATCCTGGCACTGTCTCTATCTTCAGCTTTCTCCCACACCAGTACTTTGTCCAAACTGGCCTTCTGGTTGTTTCCTACCAGTGCCCCGCCACCAGCCATCTCCAGGTCTGCCCTGGTTGTCCCCCAGGCCGAGAATACGCTTGTCTACTTTCAAGACTCAACTCAAGAAGGAGGGTGTTTTCCTCTTTGCTGCTACCTCCCCCACCTCATCCTTCTTGGTTCTCTTCTATACGCTTTGTGTATACCTACCGGTGTGCATGTGTCTCCCCCCCCCCTTAGAATGGAAACTTCCTGAGGGCAGATAACGTTTCCACTTTTTCTTTGTATTCCCAGTGCTTAACATAGTGCCTGGCACAGAATAGGGTGTAAGGGTGTGCAGGGAGGACCAGCGCCTCTGGTGTGAGGGCTTGCCAAGCTCTTTTCAGGGATGCTCATCCACTTTTGGTGTCCACCTTCACCCCACTATCACCTGTGGCTTAAGAAGTGGTAGCACGTACAGCCATCACCCCTAGGTAAACCATGTGGGCAGATGGGCTAAACCAGGCTGAGGGTAACCAACAGCCTCAAATCTGTCAGTGAGTTAACGGATAACTACCTGCAGCAAGTGAAGACTTCCCCTGGCAGAAAGGGTGAATGACAACAATTTGTCCTAATGGCCATGAAGGCGGCCAAAGCAGACCCTATGGAGGGCTCAGAGCTTGGTCAGGCATGGAAGACACCAAGGTCATCTACTGCATCCCAGGCCATCTACACTCATCTTGACTTCTGTCCTGACACTGGACTTTGATAACACTAGAAAATGATGATGACTGCACAACTCTGTTGCACTTAAATCCAATTCACAAATAAGTCAAGACACTACTTTGTGATTTTATTGGTCTTCTTCGAGAAAACAAGGGACAAACAGCACAGAAAAGTGCTTAACCAATGCTTATGGACTGATGGATGAGTCACTCACTAAAAGCCAGGGGGTGGGAGGTAATGGGGGGGGGGAGGGAAGAGAGGAACTACTCCTTAGAGTTCATAGGGGAGAAGAAAATGGCAAACCACTCCAGTGTCTGCCAAGAAAACGGCACAAGGGGTCACGAAGAGTCAAACACAACTGAAATGACTGAACAACAAAAGGGTTTATAGGAAAAGTTTTCCACAACCATCATGGAAATTTTACTTTGCCAGGACATAGAATATGAATGACAAGTCAAATGAACAAGTATTTATTAAGCAGGTACCATTTGTCAGGTACTATCCTAAATGTTGGGGTTACAAAGAAAGGAAAACAAAAACAAAAACAAAAACAAACAAAAAACCCAGCCCCTGCCCTCAAGGTCCTCATTTTGGCCTGACCTGTTTATTAAACAAATATTTATTGAACATCTACAAAGGAAAGATCAATTAACAAACATTAAGCACCTACTGTGTGCGCAAGACACTGAGGATAAAAAGACACCCCTCCCCCATCCAAGAAAAAAAAGTTTAAATTTTATCAATGGAACATAAAGGAACATAAACAAAATAAATACAAAGTGACTGTGTAGGGGGAAGGACTTCGGCACCTGGGGAGGGTAGTGATGTGGAAGGCAGTTTTGAAGAAACTGAAAGGCTGGTCTAGAGGTGGAGGCCATGTGCATTGGAGGCATGAGGGAGAGCCATTCGAAGGCAGGAGAGAGATACAAGATGTCTGGGCAGATACATGGTACAGAATGTTGTTGTTCCTACTGCATCTGTCAATTAGACACTCCAGGTTCTTCCAATACCAACCAGAAAAGGAGATTTGGAGGGCAGATGGATAAGAATTTAAATCAATGCTCAACTCCACAAAACAGGATTTCTGAAGGCACACATGTACAAATGTTAATCAGTGAATGAAAAACGAGGAAATTGTTGGATGAATAGAATCAGCCCCAGAGGGCTGCCAGCCAGCTTGCAGGAAGGATTCCTTCTGTCTTCCCAGTCTCATTCTGTGCTTTCCATCCCCCCTCACAAAGCAAAACAAAACAAAAAACATTTGCAGCAAAGTTTACTTGGTGTCAATGCTTTCGTCCATTTTACACAGTAGGCGCTTAATTAGTGTTTACTGACTGACTGACCGACCTTGGGGCTCTCTGATGTTTGCAAGGTCAGTTGTGTCTGTTCTGTGCCTGTTGGGAGCTCCCCTATGCTGTTTGCAGTTGCATAGTCTGAAAGAGAAGGGACAGTATTGGTTTAATCTGATGCAGGCAGACCCAGCACAACACGATGCAAAGCAAACACATAAGAAAGAGGTTTTTTGATCATGAGTTCGAGCTAAGAATTCCTTTGTGTGTTCTGTGTGTGGCTCTGCCTGCATTCTGTCCAGGAGGTAGGAAGCCATGCTTACAGATGGCGAATTCTGGACAGTTCGAAGGCTCCGAAATAAGAACTGGGAGCCTGGCACTCACCAGTCACTCTGAGGAAGACACTTTCATCCTAAGTTGGCATAAGAAATGAAATCTTCTCTCCTCACACAGGATCTACTTCAGAGAAATGGGTTAATGTTTAGCCACAGCATTCTTTCCCTCTTTTCAAAGAAGCTGAGGGAGTGACCTTGCTGGAATTCCCCCATCAGGTGCCCAGTATCTATCTGGGAGTTTCTGTCAGGGGTTGTTTTTCACATGATACCATTAAAAGGCTATGGTACGCCAGATGGTGTCTAGCGATGTACCTGGACCTTGAACTTCGGGTATGACACACAGGAAGGAGTAAACTTTATACTGAGCAGGAATTCTTCTCCCCACCCCCAAGATGCTGGAGAAAAAGAACTACCAGTAATCCTTTGGCCAATATTGACCTAAGGACAATTACACTGACTTTGTATCTTCACTGAAACTTGCTTAAAGCTATGAGACAAAAACATCCTTCCTCCAAACTCTTTAAATGATTGGAGGAAAAAAAAAATGTGCCAGGGAATGTCTGGTCCTTGGTTTCACAACTGCCATACTAAACAATTGTTCAGGATTTCTCTGGACATTTTCACAGACAGGAAGTAATTTGTTTTATGGTATTTAAAAACAACAAACCACCTTAAAGATAATTTGTCTTTTCTCTGGTATGTGGTCACTTGTGACACTACCCATAATAAACTGAAAGCCAGAGTCATACAGAATGAAAAGAAGTGGGAATTTAGATCAGAGATGTGGGGGTGTGTGTGTGTGTGTGTGTGTGTGTGTGTGTGTGTGTCTGTTGGGGGGGAAGGCAGGAAGGGAGGGGCTGTGAGCAGACCTCTGAAGTTGCTGGCACCTCAGCCCCAATATTCATTCCTTCATTTCCTCATTCATTTAATAAATATGTATTTAGTGCCTACCACTTTATTCTCATAATTTGTTCCTCACACCCAACGCCTGATCCCTTGTTGTGGTGCCTGGGCCCAGGCTGCCTGGAATGCCGCTTTTCACTTTCACTTCTTAGAATGGGGGGCTTCCTTTAAGGCTGAGCTCAGCTGCCAGTTGGCACAAGGCCTTTCCCATTGCTAGTGCCTCTTTCAGAAAGGAGTCCTTAGGTCTACACTATCTGTGTCTAGTGTGCACCTATCTATGGGTGTTATCTCCTCCATTAGAATGTAAGATCCTTGAGGGCAGGGATTGTAATTTTTCTTTATATCCTTAGTGCTTAGCACAGCGCTTGGAATGTAGTAAAATAAATGCAGGCCTATGGACTTCTAGAAAAAGACCCTGCCATCCCCTCAAGCTATCCTCCTACATCTCCCCTCCCTTCATAAACCAAACGCTTAAAAAACAATTGGCATTCGTTGCCCCATTTCATCTCCTTCCATTCTCTGGTGATCTGGATTCTGATCCCACTCCTCAGGTGACAAGGTCCTCTCCTAGATGACTAAGAGGACCACTCCCAGGTGTGGCTGGAGTAAGATAAAGGTCGTGGGAGTTAAAAGAGATGAGTAACTGTGAGACCAGGGTGTTTGAAGAAACTGGACCTAAGGTCAAGCAGATGCTGAACTGGGTGTTGAGCTCTGGGGAAGGAGAGTGACCTCGAGGTCTCTAGAGGACAGTAACAAAGATCTTGGCCAAATGGTGAGAACTGCAAAAGGGGAGAACTGTATGCTGAGGGATGATGGCAGAAGGAAGGGTCTCAAAATGGCATCAGGGAACAAGCCGGCCAGCTCCTCCTGGCCCTGGTCTCAGGGGGTACAAGGGAACAGGCAGCCTGCTCCAAGACGATACCAGGAGATGTGGTGTGCTGAGAAGAGAGGCCATTTTCAGTGAACATCAGAAGATGGAAGGAATGTTAAGAGTGGATTTAAGGTAAAAAAGAGTTTGTTACAATGGAAGAGGGTTTCAGAGAGCATGGTAGGAAGGACAGGCAGAGGTAAAAGGGGCCTAGGGAGAGGCTGGGCTGAGTTTAAAAGTTAAGGGGCCATAGTCAGCACAGACCTTCACAGGCTGATCTTACTATCAATCTCCCCAGTTCTCCCCAGTTCTCCCAATTCCCACCCTGCTAAACCTGGGTGTGGTGGTAGCCAAGCCACCTGGCTAAGTAAGCCAGGTACCCTGTGGTTCAACAAGATAGGGCTAACTGTCCCCTCCTTCCCAATGTAAGAACCTGGGCCAAAGCCCTGGCCAATCAGTATGAGGTTCTGGTTTTTGTAAAGAGCTCTGGATTTGGAACCAGAAGGCCTTAGACTTTCCAAGGCAAAGACCCAGATCTTCTACTCTAGGTAGGATATTAAACCAAGGATTCACATCTCTGAGCCTCAGTTCATCGTTTGAAAAATGGGGATTATAACAGTAATAATGCAGTAATTGTATTACTGACTTCATATGGTTGTTGTGAGGAAAGGACTTTGAAAACTACAAAGCACATTATAAAGTATGAACTATTATTATTATAAGGGTGCTTGGACATTTTCTTTAGTCTTACAAGTCATTATGAATGATTATTTTTTTCAACTCATTAGCATGGCACCATGTTGGTACACAGTCCAATAAGAAACAGCTAAGGCCAGAAAGTGACTAGACAATGTCCACGGCTTTCTTTTATCTTTTAGGTCATATCCATGACTTGTGGTTGATGGAGTTTTAGACTTGGGAGTCAGGAAAAGCTGGGATCAAATCCTGTCTCTACCACTCACTAGCTATGTGATCCTGGGCAAATCACTTAACCTTTTTGGGTCTCAGTTTCCTTATCTGTAAAATGAAAGGATTGGCCTTGACTTGAAGATTCCAGATTAAAATCTATAATTCTATCATCCTGACCTATTTTCTCCTTAGATAGCAGCAGTGACCAGGACATATATTAATTACTTACTGCTTCCTTCCCTTCCCTCTACTTGATTTTTCAAGAGGAAAAAAAAAATCAGAGCAGAGAAGGGATGGAAAAAATAGGGGGTAATGAACAGGAAATGTTTTCCCAACCAAATCTGAAAAGGTCTGTATTATACAATTTTTCTCTTTATAAAGATGACTGAAAAGTTGCTAAGATGTCCGTGCACATAGCCTTCCAAAATGATTTCTAAACATTGTACAACAGGAAGATTTTGATGTAAACTGATCAAATCATTATCATTCCTGGATGGGGAAGACCAGCAGTATCAGACAGTTCTCCACTTCTCCACAGTGAGGGGAAGAAACCCAGACCTCAAAAAGCAACCCCCATTTTGGTCAAGGGGAAGGAAGGAAGGATTCCAGGCCTTGTTTACTGGCGACCTTTCTCTTGTTGATTTTTTAACTGTCATTAAATAAAACATGCATTTAACAGAATTAGGGAAAAGATACAAAATAAGAACATAATATTCCAGAGAACAAAATAAAAGTATTAACAAAATGTTACATAATTATAGGGAAATGTGTACTAAACTCAGCTCACAGCTGGTCATCTTCTAAGAAGAAGCATAAGCAGGGTAATGCTGAAGGAAGGGCCTGGGGTGGGAGTCAGAGGACCTGACAGGGAGCCCCCACTGTCCAGATGGCCTTTGGGGTCCCCTTCAGCTCTAAAGCCTATGACCTTAGGATCAATGTTTAGGGCAAAAAATGGATTGTGCATCTATGGTGGCCAAGGCATTGTGGACCAGGTGCTCAGTCCAAAAATCTGTTAGTGTCCAAAAATAAGGATGCTTCAGGACAGAGAAGCGGACCATGCAATCATACCAGCAAATACCAGCTAACATTTGTAGCATGCCCATTCTGGGCCAGGCACGTGGTAAGTGCTTCAGGATTGTTATCTCTTTTTATCCTCACAACTCTGGGAGGTAGGTGCCCTTACCATCCTCATTTTAAACAGAAGTGAAGTGACTTGGCCAGGATCACACAGCTAGGAAGCGTCTAAAGCCATATTTGAACTTCTGTTGTCCTGACTCCAGGCTTGGCGCTCTGGCCACTGTACCCCCAAGTCTACCCTTAGGTCTCCTTGTCAAACTAGACTCACAGGTCATGTTACTCTAGTATCCACATACACATCCATTGGTATTGGGAAAACAAGCCAGGATGATGACGGGGATCACTCGGCAACGCCACCCTGATTTGCTTTGGCTTTTCTGTCCCTAGAGAAAGGAGGGTGAGGGGCACTGGGCTCCCCTAATAAGTCCAGAATGGGGGAGCTCTTTGTCCTCTTCTCTCTACATTCTCTCCCTTGGCATCTCAGTCACTCCCAACAATTCATCTTACACACAGTAGACACTTAATGTTTGTGGAATTTAATTTAATGGTGATTTATTAATCAACAAACATTTACTAAGCACCTACCATATACCAGGCCCTGGGGCTACAAAGACAAAGTGAGAATGTCCTGCTCTCTGGGAGCTTACAATCTTGCTCAGGGAAACTCCACACACATGTGCGGGGAGATACAAAAAGGGACACCAGAGGGTGTGAGGGTGGGAGGGATCCGCAGCTGCAGCAACAGATGGGTCCCAAACCTATCGCCAGACCTGACAGTCGACTGCAAAGGGGCCACATGGCCTGGGGGGCCCAGCCCCCCAACTCCCCATGTCCAAACCAGACATCCTTCAGAGGATCAGAGGCCCAAGAGGCCATCTGGCCCAACTCCCCATTTTACAGAAGAGGAAACCTCGGCTCTGAGAGGGGGCCATGCCCAAGGTCACCTATGTGACCTACCTATGTAGGAAGTGACAGAGGCAGCAGAGACTGAGGCCCTGCCACTCACCTGGCCTCCCATGATGAGGCCCTGGGGGTTAGTGCTGATTCTCTCATCTAATCAGTTACCAGGTTTGATTGATTCAATCTATTTATCCTCTTCCCACCCTGCCTCATTGGACTGTAAACTTTTTTTTTTTTTTTTGGCTAGGCAAAGGAGTTAAGTGACTTGCCCAGGGTCACACAGCTAGTAAGTGTCAAGTGTCTGAGGCCACATTTGAACCCAGATCCTCCTGACTCCAGGGCTGGTGCTCTACCCACTGAGCCACCTAGCTGCCCAGACTGTAAACTTCTTGTGAGCAGAGATTGTTTCATTCTTTGTACCCTCAACACCTGACATGTGGCCTAGGTGGGGAACAGGCATCAGAGACTTCTTTCTGATGGATGGATGGATGGAGCTCTGATACCCTCACTTTCTCTCTACTCCCATGTCCAGGTGAGGAGTCTCCCTCCACTAGCACAGGTCACTGCCTGATTTGTATCTTACAGTGTCAGGGAGTTGCCTAAGATCACACAGCCAGTAGGTATCAGGAAGTAGGACTTGAACCCAGGCTGTCCTGCTTCTAAGGCCAGATCTCCCGGCCTGTGTCAGACTGCCCTTTATGTTCAAGCCACCCCCGCTGCTAAGGACCTGCCAGCATTTGCTGGGTGACTCCCCTGTGCATTACAGCAGGGCTGGGGGCTTGTCCCCCACTCAACAGCCAGCTCTCAGACAGCAGGGATGAAGTTTATCCTCTGGATATGATTTCCTTCCAAACTTTAACACCGCCCATTCACATTCAACTGAACCACCTATGACTTTAGGTCCCTAGAGGATGCCCCAATCATGTTTATTTTTTTTTTTCATGCTCTTTAGAGAAATACTTTCATGGCATGGACTAAGATGTAAAAGGCTGGACTCCCAGGTCTGCCACATACTGCATGTGTTAACTCTGAGCAAGCTATGGAATCTCCCAGAACCTCAGTTTCCTTCTCTGTAATATCGAGATGTTATATTTGTACCACCAACTTCTCAGGGGTTATTGAAAGGACAAGATAATGTATGCAAAATGTTTTGTGTACCTGTATATAAACATAGATACATTTTATTTATATTTTTTCTTAGTATCTCTCATACTATCCTTTCTCCCTTTTTCATACTTTTCTTTTTTGTATGTGTGTAGCCTTATTTTTATTTCCTTTTCCCTCCCCCTCCCCTAAAAAAAAAAAAAAAGAAAATAATCACCCTTCTCCTAAAGCTACCTGTAAGTGTAAAGAGACCAATTACTGTTTTTTCCATACCATCTCTTGAAACCTCCATTTTTCATTATGTCATAAGTATTCCACAGTTCCACACATTTTTCACGTTTATGACTTCTAATTTTCTGTGCGCTCTTCCATGGTGATTAAAAATCGGATTTGTTAAACCATTCACTATCCCTCGCTTCCAGTGTGCTGCAATCACACGTTTTGAGGGTGCTGGCGTCTTTATGACAATCATTTTTGTTTTCTTTCTTGAATTTCTGAAGATATTATTCTCAGAAGAGCCACTTTGGGGAAAAAAGGGGATATGGATTTTTATTATTTTCATGATTTATGCCAATCTTCTTTTCCAGAGTATATGAGCTGTTTTATAAGTCCTCAATTAAGAAAACCTACCTTGTGGCCAGTCCGAGTCAAACAGGCCCAAACATGACATGCCAATCTCGGTCAGTCTTCTATGCCTACAGTACCCACCCTCCTACTCTCTGCCCTTCAGAATCCTCTTTGAGATTGGGCTCAGACATCATCTCTTCCATGCAGCCTTCCATGCCCCCTGGAGCTGGCGGGTTTTCAATCGGCCTCCTCAATTTTCCTGAAGCACTTTGCTGTGATCTCCCATGACCCCCTTCCTTGTATTACACTTATCTGTGTGGATGAAATGACAATACTAAGTACCTCCATGCTCCCGAAGAATATAAGCCCCTTGAGGGCAGGGACTGTTACTTTTTCTTTTTGTATCTATAGCACTTACCAAGTATAGAGTAAGTAGTTAAGGGCTTTTTGACAGTTGAATAAAATTCTAGGTATTGGTGCCCTATTTCCTAGCTTTAGTCCCACTATATTTATAGCGCAAAACAAGGTTATTAATTTCTTGGTATCCATCAAATAAAGGCCATTGACATCACTGTTAACATATTTTTAGAAATTGTTTTGCTTTCTTTCATTAACAAAGTTATGCTTACTTTTCCCTCATTTTAAAACGCTGGTTTATCTTTCAGATTTCATTGGTTCATGGAATGTTAGAGCTGGAAGCGACTTTACAGATGAGGAAACTGATCCCCAGGGAGGGGACATATTCATGCTCTTACAGCTAGTGACTGAGGTAGGCCTCCAAGCCTGGTGGCCTTTTCGGGACTTTGGAAGGGGCTCATGTTTGAGTCTTTCCCTCTTATTGCTAAATTCTAAGGCCCCTAGTCCAGGGGCTCAGATGGGCACAAACACCCACAATGTAGTGTGAGTAACAAACAGCACAGGAGAAGCAGCCCCAGAGGCAGAGGTCTGGGAGGGAGGGGCAGGCCTGGGTGGGCCTGCCAGGAGGAGCCAGTGTTGCGGCTGGGCAAGGAAAAGAAAGGCTTCCATAAGCAGCCACGGGCCACCTCACAGAGGAGGGGTCAGTAGGAGCCTCAGTACACTGGAAGGGCAGCAGCAGGATGAAGCAATGCTAGAATCCAGGAAGGTTAGAGCCAGGCCAGGGGGGCCTTGAATGCTGGGCTAAGGACCACAAATGTTACCTCTCAGGCCAGAGGTGTCAAACCCAAACAGAAAGTATCCCTGCAGGTAGCATACTGACCTAGAGAACCACAAATTACACTTTCTCTGTTGTGCTGTGTTTTTACTTCTTTTGTCAAACATTTCCTAATTACACTTTAATCTGATTCACCACTTAGGAGTCTGGCAGCTTGGGGGCCACAAATGCAACACCTCGGGGTTTAACAATAGGGAGCTACCGATTTAGACGATAGGCAGGCAGAGAGGGAAGAGTTAGGAAGATAAATGTTGGTGTTCAGAGGTAGTTAAGGGGAGAGGCTGGAACCGGATCAGAACCATGTTCATGTTATGGACCCTCGGACAGTCTGGTGAAGACTGCAGACACGTTCTCAGAATCTTTTTAAATACACAGAATAACATACTTTATGAAATCATTGAGGAAGAAAGTGTAGACAAGAACGAAAAGATCAATGATAGGACCTGGGGAGAATGGCACAGGATGGTTAAGATGAAGGATGAGGAGAAAGGTCAAAGTACCAGGAGAACACAATGTCATGGGAGCTAAGGGAGGAAAGATGATCAAGCACGAGGGAGTCAACAGTGAGAACAATCCAGGTGGAGAAGGCCTGAAAAAAGACCTTGGTGTTAAAGTGTCGCTAGTGACCTTGGTGCGGTCACAGTGCTGAGGACTGAAGCGGTGGGCTGAGGAGTGAGTGGGTGGGAGCTGGAAGAGCCTACTCTTCTAAAGGTCTAGCTGTAAAGGTAACAATAGCCTGGACGATAGCTCGTGAGGGCATGGGGGAAGACTGGAGAATGTCTGTAGGCATGGGGCATGACCCAATGGAGAGGAACAGGGTAGAGATACGCCAGAGTGGGGATGATCAGTGAAGCCAGGTGGAAGGATCATCCTTGTAAGAAGGAAGGCTACTTTAGCAGGTTGGGGGCACAGTGAGTTGAGTGCTGGATTTGGACCCAAGAAAACCTGAGTTCAAATTATACCTCGGTGACCTAGCAATACCACTACTAGGTCTGTATCCCGAGAGATTAAAAAAAAAAAAGAAAAGAAAATATGCACAAAAATATTTATAGCAGCTCTTTTCTGGTGCAAAGAACTGGAAATTAAGAGAATGCTCATCAAATGGAGAATGGCTGGACAAGTTGTGTTATATGATTGTGATGGAATACTATTGTGCTATAAGAAATGATGAACAGGCTGACTTCAGAAAAACCTGGGAAGACTGACATGAACTGATGCAAAGTGAAATGAGTAGAACCAGAACATTGTACACAGTAACAGCAATATTGTAGGATGATCCACTGTGAACGACTTAGCCATTCTCAGTAATACAATGATCCAAGATAACTCTGAAGGACTTAGGATGAAAAATGCTCTCCATCTCCAGAGAAAGAAGTGATGGAGTCTGAATACAGAAAAAGCATACTTTTAAAACTTTCTTTTCCTTTTTTTTTGGGGGGGGGTGTCTATGTTTTCTTTTACACCATGACTAATATGAAAATATGTTTTGCATGACTACACATGTATAACCTATATCAAATTGCTTGCCTTCTCAATGAGGGGGGTGGGGAAGGAAGGGGAGAATTTGGAACTCAGTTTTAAAAACAAATGTTGAAAAGGAAAATAAAATACTAAACAAAATTTCTTTTCAAAAATTGTACCTCAGACATTTACTTGCTGTGTTACCCTGTATTAATCTCTCTCAGATTCTTTTGCTCCTTTGGAAAATGGGAGGGCAGCTAGGTGGTGCAGTAGATAGAACTCCAGCCTTGGAGTCAGGAGGACCTGAGTTCAAATCCGGCCTCAGACACTTGAAACTTACTAGCTGTGGGACCCTGGGCAAGTCACTTAACTCTGATTGCCTCACCAAAAAACAACAACAAAAAAAAGACTAATCATCCCCTTTTACAGAGGGGCAGCTAGGTGGATAGAGCACCGGCCCTGGAGTCAGGAGGATCTGAGTTCAAATCCAGCCTCAGACCAAACACTTGACACTTGCTAGCTGTGTGACCATGGGCAAGTCATTTAACCCCAACTGCCTAAAAATGAAAAAATAAAAAATAAAATGGGAATAATAATAGTACCTACTTCTTCAATCTAAATCAAAGCTCTCTATTTGGCATTTAAAGTACTTCAAACACTTACTTGCTGTGTCATCTTGGGCAAGTCACTTTACCCTGTTTACCTCAGTTTCCTGAATCTGTAAAATGGGCTGGAAAAGGAAATGGCAAACCAGTCCAATATTTCTGCCAAGAAAACCCCAAATGGGGTCACAAAGAGGCAGATACAATGAACAACAAAATAAACTAGTCCCTTCCTCTACTTTAATCTCCTCTCCACACTATATCGAACTACCTTGGCCCATTCGCAATCCTCTAACCACCATGCCTGTCAGAATGAGGAAGGGTATCCACATTTGTAATCACTGGCAAACTTGGAGTTCATGGCAGGGCTGTTCGTGAAGTTGAAGAAACAAGAATTTTCTCACTGGATCTCGGGAGGCTAGTGTTTGTCTGGCAGAGGAAGCCCCTTGGCTGGTACCATATTATTAAACTATGATAAGTGGAGGGAGGACTGATGCTGACAGGGAAAACTCTAAAGGCGTGCTTTCTATGGCAGTAAATATTTCAACGGAAAGATGTGTGACCAAAAGACAAGAAGACAGCCACGACGCAGAGCAGCTACCGGGCCACTGCCGAAAGCAATACAGGGCTGACATTGGCTGGCAGCCATATGGAGCTAGAGGAGAAACCATGACAAGAGTGACCTTGGTGACACCTGCCGACAGGACCGGGAACTACAGGTGGGAGATGAAGCAGCTGAATGATTGGGCATTTTTATAGGGGGAGCCTGGAGAGTGTGGGGCTGGCAGGACAATGTGGGTACCATCACCTTGTGAATATATGGGTATGTGCGCACATCCATCTCAAAACAAGCTGCATGTCATATGCTCAGTCTCGTCTAATCCTTTTTCTGGCCTTTTTCATATATGGAAATGCTCACATTTGTTCAGGATCTTCTAGTTCTTGGAGTCTGGGTTTGTAACCTGGCTCTGACACTTAGAATGAGACCACAGAGGAGTCTCTGAACCTCTTTTAGCTGTTTCCTCATTTGTAAAATGGAACTAATAAAACCTGGAGAATGGCTGGGGATATTACATTAGAAGGTGTTTATAAACACTTTGCAAACCCTAAATTATTATGTAAACAGCTATTATTATAGTTCTTTGGAACTTTAAAAAAAGTATTGTTTTTTCCCTCTAGTTATAATAATAATAATAATAAATAGCAATTATATAGTGCTTTAAGGTTTTCAAAGCACTTTATAAATATTATTTTATTATTATTTATTTATTTATTTTTTAAAAAATATCATCTTACTTGATCTTTACAACAACCCTAAGGTCCTATCCCCCATTTTACAGAAGAGGAAACTGAGGAAGGCAAAAGTTAAGTGACTTGCCCAAGGTGATACAGTTAGTAAATGTCTTTTAATAAAAGTATCTTGCTTTAATAGTTTGATGCATACGAAGTCAAACTCCATATATAGAATAAAGCCATGCATACATTTTCCCAGGGTTCCTGGGTTCGAGTAGAAGTCAAAAAAGGAATTCACCAAAATATACTTGAATCCTCTTCTGTATTCTGAAGGAATCTGACACAAAGGTTACACACATTCATATAGTTTGAGAGTTCACAATAACCACTGATGGAGACAAGGAGTGTCAATGACTAGTAATATATCTGTCTACCAAAGGCTTGTATGTGCCATCAAGGATACCAAATTCAGGAAGTTCTATCGATGGTTCCTTCACATTAAATGATGCTATGGCTATGAGAGCAGCAGACTGTACCCTCTACAGCTAAAGGCAGCATAGCGCAGTACTTATTGGTAGAAGTGAAGATGCTTATCATCCCTGGGGAAGTCATTTGATTTCTTTTTTCTTTCTTTTTCTTTTTTTTTTTTTGAGACAATGGAGGTTAAGTGACTTGCCCAGGGTCATACAGGTAGTATCTAAGGCCGGACTTGAACTCAGGTTGTCCTGACTCCAGGGTCCATTGCAATGCCACCTGGCTGCCCCCACTTGATTTCTGAGTCTGTTTGCTCTTCCAGAAAATGGGGGTACTGGACTTGCTAAGATCCCATCAGTCTCAGGACTCTACCTCATCAATACCCTCAGTCCCGTACCCCCATTTATGGAGAAAGCTCAGCTCAGAACACCTCATTTCTCACCTGGTTGCTCTACTCGGGGACATGCCCCCATGTCACGTTTGTATCCCCAGTGCCTGGCACACAGTAGGTGCTTAATAAATGTTTACTGACTGACCAAGTCCCTTCCAGGTCTAAATCTGTGATCCCCTAATGTTATCAATGGTATTAAAGATCGCTTCAGTGGCATATCTCTAACCAATCCTCTTACCTTAGATGGGTGTAAGGAGCTTTCTATTTGAATAGGATTAATTCAAAGATACTTTAATGACCTCTGAGTCACCTCAAACACAGATTTTAATAAAAATTTAATCATTCCAGAGACAAGGGGTTTTTTTTGGTGGGGGAGCAGTTGATAATTTTTTTTTTTCTAGAAACTGAAGGATTCTTTCTTCAAATCATTCATGACACCTATGTGACGGTTTTTTTCACTTTCCCCAATGTAATAGATCTTCATAAGATTAAAAAAAAACCTAAGTGTCAGTTATTTTCTTGGTTATTGAGGCCTAGTCAAACAGTTTTTTATCCAATCTCCCAAGAAAAACATCCAAGGATAAAAAAGTTGTATTAATAAGATGGCATAACAAATAACTGCCTCTAACACCAATGAGACAGCGGCACAGGCCTGGCACAGAGTAAGCACTACATAAAGGTGAGCTATTATTATTACGAACACCTGGACAGGCAGATCTAGGGTGTACCACAACAATGACGAGATGCAGAACAGGATTGTAGAGATTGGACCTAGGCCTTTTCACTGACATACCTCAGGAATTCCAGCAAAATTCCAGCTGAGCACAAGGACTGTTTCATCACAGAAATAACATGTGGTGTGTAGAATGCCTCAGCCCTTTCTAAGTCCTGCTATGTGCTGAAGGAAACTCGATCTACAACAATAAGCTCTAGACCAGGAGTGCTTTGGTGTCTGGCAAAGCCCAGGGACATCTCAAAACTATGCTTTCAAATACATTAAATAAAAAAATACATTAAATGAAACATATAAGATGGCAAAGTAGACCAATTATATTGAAACATTTATCAAAATATTAAAATACATGCACAGTCCCTGCTCCGGACTCTTCCTCTTTTCTGGAATGCACTGCATCACCATGGAAAAACCAACTGGTTTCAACACCCCTTAAGCAGGATGCTTGAAACCACGGCTCCTCGTACCATGTGCCCAAAGAGAAACGTTTAATTCTTGAGAAGTCAGGAAACTTTTTAATACCAGCTAACTTCCAGAATGTGAATTCTGATTCTTATTGAGAGAAGGTCAACCATGAGGTGATGAATTCCTTTGCTACACCAGCTCATGAAGATAATTCAACACATGGACAGCTTGTGAGCAGCATGAAGAAGTGAAGGGTGATCTCAAAGAGACAGAACAGATTCATTGAGAACAAAGCCGTGCCAGTCAAACCTCATGTCAAATTTCTGACACAGTATACCTGGACTGTAGCAAAACATCTGATAAAGCCTCTCATGATATTTTCATGGACAAGGTGGAAAAGTATTAGCTAGATAAACAGTATAGTTAGGTATTCATCACTGGTTAAAGACCCATGACCAAAGAGGGTAGATTAGAGGCTAAATGTCTCTCTCTCAACCACAATCTTTAGTCCTCCCACCTCTACCACCCCCTTCAACTAACTTTTCATTCCTGTTCTTTTTTAAAAAATTAAATATTTTATTAAAAATGTTAACATTGAACACCAAAACAACCGACTATACTTGCTTGGTAACTAATGCCAGGCAGAACTATCTAAACATTTTCACTCCCTCCCTCCAAATCTCCTCACGATTCTTTGTCCATTCATTTGAATTCACTTTTCCTCTCACGTCGTCGGTGTTGGTATGTTTTCATAAAAGACTTTCCAGATTTCTTTGTATTCATCAGACTAGTCCATCTTAACTGTATTATAGTTTTCCATTACATTAACGTACCACAATTTATCTATTACCTTACTGCTGGATACCTATATTGTTTCCAGTTTTTGCAAGTAAAATAAAGATGCTATGTAAAGCATTACACAGATAGCTCTTTGGTTTTGATAACAATTTCAGGGTATATTCCCAACACTGGAATTTAGTAGGTCAAAGGTATGACCTTGTATGGCCTCAGGCAAGTCACATAACCTCATTCTGCCTCAGTTCTTCATCTTTGAAATGAGGAAAATGGACAAGATGACTTCTAAGGTCCTTTTCACCTCTAAATCTGTGAACTTATGATCTTATCTGTAGGTTGAATTAAGCTGAATGACACGAAAGTTATTTTTGTCATTTTAACTATGTACTGCAAAAATTTTCTTCAAAAAGATCCACATTAGCAAGTCTACCAGCAGTGAGTGGTACCTTTTCCTTCAAAAGTCCACCTGCTGTGAGTTTCATCGTTTTAAATTATGACTGGTTTTGTTTTTGGTTGTTTTTTTTTTTTTCCCAGTTTGATGGGCGCTTAGCACAATGCCTGGCTCATAATAGCCACTTAATAAATGTTTATTGATTGTTGTATTATCCTCAGTTGTTGAAATATGAATCTATTAATGAGGATGATAATTTTTTCAAGTGATTGTTCATCATGTATTTTCCTTTTTGAAAACTCTTTATATCCTTTGGATGTTTATCATAGACTAAAAATTACTTTGGCTTTTAAATAGCTATTTTCGATGTCAAATTTTTTCTACTTGCTGTATTTTCCCCAATGTTACTTCTTTTTAGTGATATTATTTTGTTGTGCTTTTTTTCTCTAGTCAAGTACATCTATCTTGTCCCTAATAATGCCTTCAATTTACTAACTTTAAAAAAATTTTTTTTAAATGTTACTAGGTAATATTCCTTAAATTTGTGAATAATCTACGTAACAAGGATTATTTATTCTTGGAAAGTCTGAACTAATTCTGCTGTGGATCCATCTGGGCCAGATGGTTTTCTGTTAATTCTGTGAGGACTGGTCTTATTTCTTCCTCCAATATTGGTCTATTAAATTCTCAATTTTCTATCATGTCAGTTTGGACAATTAATATTTTTGTAGATGATCATCTATTTCTTTTACACTCTTGAATTTCTTAGAATCTAGCTGTGGAGTATTTCCTAATAATTTTCTTTACTTCTTTTGTGTCCTGATTTCTCCTTTATCATGTGTAATTTTGCCAACCAGTGTTCCCTCCCTTATATTTCTTTGCAAAACAAAAGCAGCTCGTGGTTCTCACTTATCAATTGTTCTTTCATTCTCTATGGACTCCTGCTCATATCCTTACAATCAACTCCTTCCTAGGGGCTTTAAATCTAAGCTCAATGCAAGTATTTTTTGGTTTTCTTTCTCATGAATGTATAAACACTTAGCAAAATTAACTTGGGCTCCAAGAACAGCTCTGGCTGCATATGACAAGTTTGACATGTGCTATTTATTACTGTCTTTTAAACATTCTGCTATTTTCCTGATTTCTCCTTTAACCAAGTACTAATAAATTATTTTCAATGTTCACGTAAATTTATCATTTCCATTCATGTTACCGAATTCTATTTAGACTGTATTCTTGTTTGTATGTATAATTTCTACCTTTTAAAAATCTATGACTTTTTGCATATGTAACTTCTCTATGACCAAGTGCATGCCTCGTTGTGAACATTCCACTTGTACTTGAAAAGAACGTGCATTTCCGGCTCTTCTCACTTAGTTCTCTTTATGTGTCTTAATTCCCACTTATTAAACAGGCCATTCAAATCTGTGTCTTTTACTGTCATTCTTCTTATTAATCCCATTCTTATAATGGAGTGCTGAGGCCCCGATTACTATTAGGTTTTGACTTATTTCCTCTGATATCACTGTTAATGTTTTTTAAACTGCTGAATTGCTTGGCAAATACAAACTGAGAACTGTCATATTATACATACACATGTACGTCTATGTATACAGATATATTCACTTTTATGCAACATCTTGTCTCCTTCAATTTTTTTGTGATTTTCATTCTACTTTATCAGATACCATCAATGATATCATAGTTGTTTTTTTTAAACATGTAGCTGCATGACAAATCTTAATTTATCCTCTTAATTTTAACCTAATTATGTCAGTCAACAGGCTTTCATTAAGCTCCTACTATGTACTGTGCGTTTTTTGTTGGGTTCCTGTTGGTTTTTTTTCTTACTCCTTTTTCTCTTCCAGGATAGTAATGAGGCGCCCTAGGTGTGAACTGGAGTTTTTCTATCAGAAAGCTTGGGTCTGGGATGGGGAGGTTGTATGCTCCTTGGGGTCTGACTGGTTAGAGGAGATGGAGGAGGCAGGAAATCTTGTCAACTTTTAGGAACAGCAAAAAAGGAAGAGTGTTTCCCAGGTCAAGGGAAGGACTGGTCTGAACTCCCAACAAGGCTGAGAGGGATGTCTTAGTCTCAAATACCAGCGAGGCCTCCCACTCTGCCTACCCTGGCAGAGCTCAGTTGCAGCTAAGCTCCTCCTTTTGCCTCCTGCTGAGGGGGTAGGATTGATCACTGGCTATGGAAGGTGATGAAGGGTAAGTAGCCCTCTTGTGTGAGGTGGGGCAAGGCAGATCAGAAATTCCCTGGGCTTTGGGCAGTAAGCAGATCCCAGTACTTGGTCCTGTGGAAGGGTCAGTAAGCCAGATTCCCCAGACTTGCTGTCTTGTCTGGGCCTATCTACACGTGAGGCATGTCACTTGATCTCATGAGCTTAGACTGGTGGAGTAGGTAGGTGGGTGGGGTTAGGAAAGGGCTCCTGATTTCACTATCCCCCCAACCCAATCTCGCATGATGACAGGAGGGGGTAGATGGAGGTACTGAAGGGGTTATTGCTGTTCAATCATTCAGTCATGTCCAACTCTTGGTGATCTCATGGACTTGGCAAAGATACTAGAGCGGTTTTCCATTTCCTTCTCCATGGCACCCCCATTTTACAGATGAGGAAATGAAGCAAATAGGGATTAAGTGACTTGCCCAGGCTCCACTGAAGGGGCCAGCACACCAGATTCTGGTTAGAGTTGGCTCTGAGACTCCAGGGCTACCGGACCACAAAGCTCCTGTCTCCGGGTGATTCCCTTGGCTATTGTCGGTGGCATTTCTTTTCTTGTTTCTTCAAAGCCCCATTATGGTTGGTGGGGTGGGTTCAAATCCTGCCTCTGACCTCAGTGATACTGGGCAAATCACCTCACCTTCCTGGGTCCTCAGCAGTAACCCACGTGGCCTCTGACGTTCTTGTCCCCTCTCAGTTTCTGCCATGATGAAGGACTGAAGTGGTATGTCAGGATCACCGATGGGTTTCAGGAGGAGCTGCGTTTGCTGGCTTTCCCACTGCTTAGCCATCTTGACCAGAAATCCTCTCTACTCCATTCCTTTCAGTCTTGGAGGAAAAGCTCAAAGATCCAACTGTAACTTCAATCTCATCTCCTCCAGGATCTTCATCCCTTCTCTCAAACATCACCAACCTCTCCATCTACGTTGTCCTTTTCCCCTCGCCCAACTACCTTTTACATCAAAGGTTCTTAAACTGGGGTCTGTGGCCAAGTTGACTTCTTTTTAAATTAAATTTTATTTTCAGATCCACATTTTCAACTGCCCCCTCCCCCAATCAAGACAGTAAGGAAAATGAAACCTCTGTTACCAAAATGTATTATCAAGCAAACAAATTCCCAAATTGGGAATGTAAAAAAAAAAAAGTCCCAATCTGTACTCTGAGTTCATCAGCTGCCTATCAGGAGCAGGGTGGAATGTTTCACCTTGAGTCTTCTGGAATTGTGGTTGGTCACTGATCAGAGTTCCTAAGTCCTAAACGTTTTAAAGATGTTTGTCTTTACAATATTGTTATTGTATAAATTGTTCTCGTGGTTCTGCTCACTCCATTCTGTATCAGCTCAGACAAATCTTTCTACACTTTTCTGAAACCATCTCTTTTATCATATTGCAACATCACAGTATTCTATCACATACAGATAGCATAATTTGTTCAGCCATTCCCCAATCGCTGGGCACCATTCCCCTCATGCCTCCCCTTCCCCCCGCTTCTAATTCTTTGCCAGCACAGAAAGAGCAGCTATAACATGAACTAGTCTTTTAAAATATTTTTATAACGGTACTGCAATATAACTGGTTTCCTTTGTAATCCTATGTACTTTATTTTATGCATTTAAAAACATATCTTGAGAAGGTCACCACAGGCTTCGCTGTTCAGTTGTTTTGGTTGTGTCCCACTCTTCACGACCCCTTCTGGGATTTTCTTGGCAAAGATAGTGGAGTGATTTGACATTTCCTTCTCCAGCTCATTTGACAGATGAGGAAACAGGCAAACAGGGTTAGACGACTTGCTCAGGGTCACATAGTTATTAAGTGTCTAAGGCTAGATTTGAACTCAAGAAGATGAGTCTTCCTGACTCCAGGCCTGACACTGTATCCACTGAGCCATCTAGCTGCTCTCCATAGGCTTCACCAAACTGCTAAAGGGATCCATGATGAGAAAAAGGTTGAAAACCCTTGTTCTTCATGAAGCTTTTTGTCACTACCCCAAATTCTGTGCTCTCCCCAACTCCTATGTATTTATATATTTATTCTCTTTATATTTATTTTTTGTACACTTGTTTATCTATGTACTTGATGTCTCCCTTGACTGAACATAAGGCCCTTGGGCAAGAAATGTTTCACTTTCTGTCTGGCTGTCTAGAATCTTATGCACATAGCATGCACATAAGAAATGACTTGATAGATCTCTCCTTCCCTAAAATACCAGCTGACCACTCCAACTCAAATCAAAGGATCATAGATTTGGAGCAGGGACAGACCTCAGAGATCATCTAGTCTAACCAGTTTATAAATGAGGAAACCGGTAAGTGACTTGCTCAAGGTCACAGGGTGGTAGAGCTAGGATTTGAACCCAGCTTTTTTCCAACTACTCTGCACTGCTTTCCTATTTCTCTCCTCTTCACTATGAAATTCCTAGAGAGAATAGTCTACACTCCTTGCGTCCAATGTCTTCATCCCCCACCCATTACGTAACCTGAAAGTCTGCCTTCCATCTCGATTTCCAACTGAAACCATTTTCCACCGTAACTAATGACCTCTTTGTGGGCAAGTATGAGGGTCTTTCTTCTATCTCTGTCCTCTGGGGTCTGTGGCCAGTGAATCAGGCCACAAAAAGGCGACATACCTGAAAAACCCTGAGGCAGGATCGAGAGGACAAACCAGAGAGCCAAGTGAAGGGCCTCGTGGGATGTGACAGTTCAGAGAGACAACACGGCGTGGGTGGAAGGAGTGCCAGCCAAAAGATCTGGGTGTAGATGCTCACTTTAGAGTTTTAGATATTCACTTTAGATTAGTTTAGACTCTTCAAGCTTTGTAGCTCTAGGCCAGTTCCTAACCCTCTCTGAATCTTTCACATCTGTAAAATGTGGATGACAAGTTATACAAGTTATCTCACAAGGATACTGTTGAGAGACTAATTTGTAAAACTGTCTCTATTGAGGGTCTGAGATGGATTCCACAGAGTTCACAGGCAGCAGAGAGGTTCTCTGAATACTCCTAGGACACTATGAGCAGTCAGATTGTCAAGAAGGTTTTGCCTAATAATAATACTAACTACTTTAAGCTCTGTCCAACACTTGTTGCCACAAAACCCTCTGCAGGAGATAGTGGAAGGACTATCATCTCCATTTTGCAGATGAGGAAACTGAGGCTCACTGGGTGAAGTATCTTGCCCAGAGTCACATGGCTGAAGAGGGTCACAGTAAACTGTCTCTTGACTGTCAAGAAGCCAACACTTTCTCTTCTATCCCCCAGAACTGAAGCAAAACTGAGGATTAGCTTTAATGATATTCATCTGTGCACATGTTTAAGCAAAGGCATGATCACCAGCTGGAAGTACTACAGAGGAAGTGTATACATCAGGAAGGAGTTGGACTTGAGAAGCAGCATTTATTAAGCACCTACTATATGCTCTGCACTGTACTAAGTGCTTTACAAACACTAACTAAACCCTTGGAGGGAAGGGCTTTTTATTATCCCCATTTTACAGATAAGGAAACAGAAGCAAACAGAGGTGAGGTGACTTGCCCCAAGTCACACTGACAGTAAGTGTCTGAGGCCAAATTTGAACTCAGGTCTTCCAGCCTCCAGACCTGTCCATGGTGCTGCTGGCTGTTTCAAGTGACTTCTAAGTTTCCAATGATCCTAATTGGACAATCTATTGTAAAATTCCTACAGAATAGGTCTACCAAATGGGAATAATGACACTGAGTGCCTACTACATTGGACTGTTATGAGGAACAAATGAGTTAAAGGCCAAAAGCACCTTGCCAACTGTCCAGTGCTAGACATCTCTCTGGATCACACGGAATGAGCTGGCCCTTCTGGCTTGCGCAGATGCAGCCAGCAGTGACAGAGCCAGCTGAAGCACCCTGGGCATTCTCTCAGAAGCAAAAGGAAAACAGCATTGACAAGGAAAATCACTTCAAAAGTAAATTCACATGGAAATGGCACACAGGCCACCTCGAAGAACATAAATACCAAACAGAAGAACATCAGTGCCAGTCCGGATACAACAAGTTCCTTGCCAGGGTCTTGCATCCCCTCGTCCCATCCAGAATTGTGTCACCTCTTTCACCAGGCTCCCCTTGGCAGGTCACACCTCTGATGACCCCCTCCAGCTCCCTCCCTCCCTCCCCCTCTCTCACCTTCTTCTGTGCCTGGCTCAAAGCTGGTCTACCCTGTCACTCCTTCAAGACTAGACTAACCACCTTTGGATGGTCTTTATAGTTCCTTAGATGTAATTCAAGTCAATAAACACAAAGTGTCCCCTATGTGCAAAGGCACTATGGCTGCCATCTTCGCTCTAAGGCAGTCACTGCCCAAGATGGTCAAACCTCAGACTTCATAATCACTCAGAACTGCTCTGCTTCTAAGATCCTGGAGACTGAGATTTCCTCTGACCACAATCTCCCGGCCTACCCCTCTCTTCTTCCTCTCCTTGCCTTCAGTGTGACCGTTGGAGCCTCCCCGTTCCTAGTCAGTCACCCCCACTCTACTGCCCCCCATCTTATCCTCTATCCAGTCCTGATCAAATAGATGGCCATCTCAACAATATGCTAGCTTTCCTGACCCCCACCCACCAGGCCTAGCTTATTAACTGACCTCTGGCTAATTCTCCCATCTACCTTCTCCACTCCCACTCCAGACCAGCCAAACACAGATAGGAAAAATCATGAAATTTTTCTGACCCAACTGCCACAGATTTCTGCTCTCTCCCCTCAACTGAGCCCTCAATGTGGCCTCCAGATCCTTGTACACTTCTTACTCATTTCTCATCTTCTCTTCTCTGTGGCGGCTGTTCTAAACCATCTCTGCTTCACCTTTCCCTGTCACATGACCCTGCCTCTATAAGGGTCTTTACAGGAGAGAAGTCTAAGGGGAATTACCTGCACCCCCTCTTCTGCCTCCCTAAACCTCTCTGTCTTCATTGATGCACTTGTCAATCCTTCTGCTGTGACATTTTCATATCCTACTTTATCTTTTATTAGGCTAGAAGGCCTCCAGGATGTGGGCTGAATAGCGGCCTTTTTTGTACTCCCAGCCATTGGCACACCGTACGAACTCCATAAATATTTACAGATGTTTACATTCAGTATATTTATTTGGGCTCCCTCTATGAACTCCTTCTGAACCTATGTCCTCTCCCCTCTGGATCTGCCTCATGACAAGATGGCCCTCCTCACTACCAAGGCTAATTCCTCCACGAACACCCCTGATATCACCCCCTTCCGTCTTCTCACTGCCCCTTCTTTGTTCATGGTCTCCCTGCTCTCAGTCACCTTTAATCTCTCTCCAATGACTCCTTGCCCTTGGCCTATGAGCTCACTCATCTCCCCACACTAAATTAAAGCTCTTTCCCCCTAACCTATCTGCCTTCTCTCTAGCTCCTCACCTCATTAACTTCCAGAAAGGAGAGACGATGCTCAGCCTCTCTGCGCACACTCAATCCTTGACCCCTTGCCATGTAGATTCTATCCCACCAATCTTTTCGAAACTGCTCTCTCCAAGGCCACTAATGGTCTCTTTTTCACCACATCCAATGGCCCGGCCCTCTTCAGAGCATCTGACACCAACAGACTCCCCTCTTCTCCCATGGCTCTCATGACATTCTCTCCCTTCATTCCCCTCCTCCCTGTCTTGCTTTTTCGGGCCCCTCCTTCTCCTCCTGCCTCAACCCCAGGCTCTCTTTGATTCTCCCCTTCTCTGCCTCCACTCTCTCCCTCACTGTCATGACTGCTTTTGCCACTTCTAATGGGTGACTTTCAGGTCTGCAGCTCCAGTCCCCAACCTTCCCACAACTGTCTGCTGGACACCTCCACTTCAACAAGTTCAAAGAGTGTCCCCAACCAACTTCCCCATCCTCTTCCCCATGCCCCAAACCTCTGATGTCCTCCAAGGTCCCTAGAGCTGCTAAGAGTGCCATCCCCCCCCTCATCCTTCACTAGGCACTTGTCACTCCCCATATCTTCTCAGCTGGGGGGTGCTGTTGCTTCCCTACCTTCCAGATGGGTCTTCCATTGGTCTCACCCTTTCCCTGCTGCTGCAGCCCCTCAGAGGTCAGAGCCTCATGCTTCTGGACTATTATTAAAAGCTCTTAATTGTTCTTCCTGCCTCTAACCTCTCCCCAACCAACAAAGCCTTCACCCGCTGCCATTATCACGACCCTTATTCTATGTCCTGATCAGGTCCCCCTTTGGCTCCTGTGCCTGCCAAACAGCTTATAATGCCTCAGACACAATCTGGCTCCAGTGTGTATATCTTTGCAAACTTCTCTCACACTGCTCCCCATTCATGGACCAGATTCTAGCAGAACAGCACACCATAGCCCATTCTCATCTTATCCTGTTCCACGTTTGTGCCTGTTTACATGACACCTTCTGCCTGGGATAAAACGTCTGCCCATCTCCACCTGCTGAAACCCCTTTCTTTGAGCTACAGCTCAGATGTCAGCTCTTCCAGGAAGCTTTCCTTGACTTTCCTCCCTCCCCCGCCATCCTAAGCTAGAAGCATCATCTCCCTCCCAAAGCTTCAGTTAAAACAACTTTCTCTGGATGCCTGCCTCCTGTGCACTCAGAGCATTCTGCCTCGAATTACAGCTACTGGCTTCACTCCCCCTCCTGGAGATGATAAACACCCTGCTCTTATAGATTGTTTGTTCTCCCAGTGCCTAGTACACAGTATGCCTTTAACCACCATTTATTCAATGAGCTGAGGACTGACTTCTTGAATGCTCACACAAATGCATGCACACATGTATATGCATGCACACAAGCCCTTATCACACCTCTGGCAAGATCATGAGGATTAGAGCTAAAAGGTGTCTGAGAGATCTTCTACTCCGGCCCCCTCTCTCCACTTCACAAATGAGGAAATTGAGGCTCAGAGAAATTCAGTGGCTCACCCAAGATCCTAGTGAATTTGTAGCCAAGCCAGGATTTGATATCAGGCCCTCTCACCCCACAAGGGGAGCTTGAAAATATGCAGCCTGACCTTTTCCAATGATGACCTCACAGTGACAAGGCCCACCTGGGGCTACTCTATGTCTCACCTGCCCTACACCACAGCCACCACCTACCTTTCTGAAAGAGCTGGGGTTGGAGTGCCCTGACAGAACAGTTCATGTTTTCATTGGCCTTACGGGTTTCATAAGATTCTTCAAATTAAATCCATTCTCCAGGCCCCAGTTCTGCAAAACTGAAAAGCTCAAGGGTGTCAATACCCTCCCAGAGATCACACTGACTTCCAGGAATGAGCTTTATTGACATGGCCACCTCCCATCACATTAGACTAGCATGAGGGCCACGGTGTATCACCCAGTAGGCGCAGGTGGCACAATCAGGCAACTCAACAATCAAGCACCCGCTGAGTGCCAAGAAATACAGAGACAACACAAAACGGGCCCTGCCCTCAGGGAGCTTCTATTCTGGGGGAGACCCAAAAGACAGACATAGGGATTACAAAGTGTGAGGAGTCTGGGGGATGTGGAAGCACTTTCACTCTCATTCACACTCACAATTTCTAGCCTCACTGTCTCTGGAAAAGCCTCAAACATTTCCCAGCACTATAACTGGTTAAAAAGCAGACATAGGAAACCTTGCTCTCTACTCCCTCAATCTACCTCGTTACTCACTGCCCTTGACCCCAAACGCCATCTGCTCTCGCCAGCAGCTGGTCACACGCAAAGTCCCGCAGGGACTCAGTGTACCTTGTCTGTCCATAGTGTCTACAAGGCTGGCCCTCGTGACAAGCAAAGCTAAAAGTAGTCAAGAGAGCGGCAACTCCAGGCTCAGGAGACTGAGAAACACTTCAGGGAACCACACAAAGCTGAGTAAGATTCCCAAAATCTAAAGCAAGATGTGATCTGGGACACTCTTCTAATTTCTGCAAACTACCAGAAGAGGCTACGAGAAATAGGGGTGTGCACGCTTTTTATGTAAATGTCTGAAATTTGGGATCCACATTTTGCCTCTTTTTCTATTTTTAACATTCTAAATTTTAAAAAAATTACCAGCTTCTTCCATATTGAAAATGCATGTTTCCCTTCCCCCTACATTTTCAATCTTATGACAGGATTCCGAACCCTCTTAGAAGTAGGAATGAGACAAGGTGCAGAGCACTTCGCATCACACCCATGCATGCGATCAACTTACTGGGTAATGTTCCGTGAATGATTCATACCCAGATCCCATTACTCAGCCCTATGCTTTCCTATGCTTTCTGTGAGCATCTAAAACATTGTATTTTGATTTTTAAAATAATTTATCATGACATAAAAGGACAGAATCAAACAAAACCAGGCTCCATGTACTTATACTTAGTGTACCCAGGAAAACACTTTAAAAGGGCCCTTGATGAACTGAAACTAATCTCTAGAGGTTCTCACATTTCATGGGCTCTCCGCATTGCAGACGCATCCCGGGCAGTAGCTGAACCGATGTTTACAAATGCTTGTGAACCCTCTGTCTAAAGGAATGAGCCGCTATTTCATTAAATGTATCTAAAGCACCTCAAAAGAAGGAAAGAAAACACCCCTTAAATCAGCGCAGGAGACAAACTATCTCTGGTCTCTGCTCTCTCCTGATGCTCCTCCAGAAAGTTTTCCCAGTAAAAGTACAATCAGTCGATGGAGCAAAATCTATCGTCTTGTTTCTTGTGCATCAACACCTAAGAGAAGTGGACCACCATCTACCTTTGGTTTGAACAGGGAACCAACCACAAAGAGTCAATGTGAGGCAATCGAAGAGGGCACGGTGGGGGGATGGGAAGACCCTCAGGCTTCCGGTCCTTGTTTGCCCCCATTCCCTGGGTGACCTTGCTCTCATTTGTAAAGCAGGAACATAAAGTCCTTGCACCATCTCAATTTAATTGTACGAAGTGCCTCCTCTCCTGGAGGGGACCAAGTCCTCCTGGGATCCCCGGCCTCCAGCTGCCCCTCCGAGCCTCTGTGTTCCCATCTGCAGAATGAGGGTTCAGAGGTCGAAGGACCCACTCCTTCCATCAATGCTGCCCGGGTAACTCCGTCTGGCTCACACAGACAGGCTTATCTGGGACCCCAGGTCCCCCAGACCCCACCACCCACCCTTTCATCACTGTTCACTCCCTGAAGCCAGCAGGCTGCTGGCTGAAGGCTCTAGCTGCGTGACCAGAGGGAAGGGGCTTTCCCACTTGGGGCCTCAGTTTCCCCACCTGTAAAATGACGGGACCTGGGTTCAAATCCTGGTTTTGCTGCTTGTCCCTGGGTGAGTGGCTAATTAATTTAGGAGCTCCTTCCTCTGTACGATAAGACGAACCGGGTGGTCCCTGAGGTTCTAGCCTAACTCACTTAGCTTCTCCGTGCCTCAGCTTCCTCCTCTGCACAAGGGGTTGGATTGGATGGCCAATTCTAGTTTGATGATCCTGACGTCCCTGTCCGTGCCTCAGTTTCCCCTTCTGTACAAAGGAGGGAGGCTGCATTAATTGGCCTGAGGCTGTCCCAACTCTAGCCCTGTAACCTGTCCTACTGCTCCGTGCCTCAGTTTCCCCATGAACCCCCCCCCGCTCTAGTTCTATGACCCTACGTCCCTTCCCGCTCCGTGCCTCAGTTTCCTCATCTGGGCATGAGGGGAGGGGGGTATTCCCCGGCCTCCAAGCCCCCCAGAACCCTCCCCCCGCCTGCGGGGCACACAGTAGGCGCCTAATAAAGGCTCCTGAGCGAGCGTCGGCGGCCACGGCCCGGCCCAAGGAGGCCGCGTCCACCCGCCCCGCGCCCCGTGGGTCCCCTCGCCGGGGCTGCCGCGGCTCCCGACCGTTACCTGTCACAGGTCGTCCCGTCCCGGGCCGGGCGCCGGACCGAGCGAGCCCCGCCCCCGGCCGCCTTTGCCGCCGCCGCGCGCGCGTCACGTCCCACACGTCACTTCCGGACCCGCCCCCAGGCTGTCCTCAAGCGCCCTCCGCCACGGCGCCGCACACACTGCGCACGCGCCAAGCGCCACGCAGCCCCTCCCCGGGACCGCTTGTGAGTGCGGTGCCACGCTGGCCTGGCGGGTCCCGCCCCTTCTGGCCCCGCCCCTTCAGTCGGTCCTTTAAAAGGGCCGCTAGGTGGCGCAATGGATAGAGCGCTGGGCCTAGAATCAGGAAGACCTGGGTTCAAAGCACACCCACCTTAAGCACTTACTAATTGTGTGACCCTGGGCAAGTCACTTCAGCTGTCTGCCTCAGTTTCCTCATCTGCAAAATGAGCTGGAGAAGGAAATGGCAAAGAGTTGAGTCCATTCAGTATCTACTGTATAACAGGCGTTGGCGCCCCACACTGGGACAATAGCACACTCTCTTGACCGCAGAATCCAAAATCTGAATAAAAATCACAGAATCCATGGTCTCTCCGTCCCAGAATTTCTTAGACAGACTCTTAGAAGCCCAGAATCTCTCCTGGCCGAATCAGAACTTCTCAGAAAGTTTCCAGATTTCAATTTGGGAAGCATAGCATCTTAATCACAGGCCTATCTCGTGTGTAGTCAGTTGTCAGCATGTCGTCTGCCTTTTAGACCAGGAGCTCTTGGAGGGCAGGGGCTGTGCTTGCCTTCCTTTGTATCCCCATTGTGTGGCATACAGTTGGCGCTTGATAAATGTTAAGTCTCTGAAATAGATTATCGCCTTTTAACACAGAATCACGGAATCTCTTAATCACACAACCCCAGGACTGCAGAATTGGAAGGGGATCCAGCAACCATCCAGTACCTTTGAAAAAAAATACCCTCTGTAAGAATCACATGATTGTGCCGGCTAATCTCTAGGTTCCTTTCCAGCTATAAGAGTTAAGGAGTCTATGAGCTTTACAGGAAAGTAGAGATGGTGCCGAGGCCACAAGATGGCAACACTGAGCCCTCCTGATCAGAGATGTCAACTATTCAAACAGCCTCTGGGAGTCACCGAATCACAGAAAACCCAGCCCAGCCAAAGGGGCTTTAAATCCTCCCCGCTTCGTGGTTCTCAATATTTGTGGTTTGCTTCCCAGCCTGTGGGATCACTGTGTTATTGTTCTGTCATTTCAGTCATGTCTAACCGTAAATTCGTGTCTGACTCTTTGTGACCTCATTTGGGGTTTTCTTGGCAGAGACACTGGAGTGGTTTGCCATTTCCTTCTCCAGTTCATTTTACAGATGAGGAAACTGAGACAAACAGGGTGAAGTGATTTGTCCGGAGGTCAGATTTGAACTCAGGAAGATGAATCTTCCAGACTCCAGGCCCAGTGCTCTAGGCACTAATGGCGCCCCCTCATGGCCCCTTGCTAAAATGGGATCACTTTAGCATTGCAAAATAACTTGAGAGCTTTCACTTTAAATACATTATCCTATTAGATCCTCATAACAAGCAGGGAGGGAGGTACTATTAGTTATACCCCCATTTTACAGATGAGGAAAAGCTATGAGCAGTGAAGTGACTTTTCAAGTGTCAGACAGCTAGTGTCTGAGATAGGATTTAAATCCTGTTTCTGTTGAGGGCATCACCATCTTTCCAAAGTCACCTAGGTTTAAAATTTAATTCTTTTGATTCTTCTCTAAGTATTCCTTTCTACATATGTTCCCCACATGTACGTGTCTCACTACCAGCGTACCTTCAGTTTGTGACCAGACTTCCAACAGAATATCAATAGGGTATCGGTGAGAAAACGCAGCCCAGGTTTATGGGGACAATGGTTTATAGATTATGGGTCTCTACGGGTCTTATTATTCCATCTTAACAAATACCTTTGCTTTGAGTTAATTGTGTCTACTGGATGACTCTTAAAAGTAAGCATAGCAGTGGAAGCCCGAAAGCTATAGTTTTAGGAGTGTGGAAACATAGAAGAATGCTTAGAACTTAGACATGGCGGTCATTCTCAAGGGATCCACCCTGCAAACCTGTGAGTGATGAGCTGGGAAGGTAGCCAAACCTTGACTTATGACCTTTCTATTCTTTTGAAAAAATTTTTTTTAAACTTTATTAATTTCTTTTGATTTATCAATAATCACTTCCATAAATTTTTGAGTTTTAAATTCTTCTCCACCTCCCTTCCACCTCCCTCCCCAAGACAGGGTGCAATCTGATATAAGCTATACATACACATTCCTATTAAACATATTTTCACATTAGCGGTGTTGTAAGTAAGAATTAGAACCAATAGGAGGAACCACCAGAAAGAGGAAACAAAACATAACAGAAGAAAAAATATAACAAATAATATGCTTCGATCTGCATTCAAACTCCATAATTCTTTCTTTGGATGTGGATAGCATTTTCCATCATAAGGTCTTTGGAGATGTCTTAAATCCTTGCATTGCTGAGAAGGGTTAAGTCTATCAATATCAGTCATAGCACAATGTGGCTGTTACTGTGTACAACGTTCTCCTGGTTCTGCTCATTTCACTCAGCATCAGTTGATATTAGTCTTTTCAGGTTTTTTTTAAGTCCACTTGCTCATCATTTCTTATAGCACATAGTATTCCATTACATTCATATACCACAACTTGTTCAGCCGCTGCCCAACTAATGGGCATCCTCTCCACTTCCAATTCTTTGCCACCACAAAAAGAGCTGCTATAAATATTTTTGTACATGTGGGTCCTTTCCTCATTTGTGTGATCTCTTTGGGATACAGCCCTAGAAATGGTATTGCTGGGTCAAAGGGTATGCACATTTTTATAGCCCCTTGGGCATAGTTCCAAATTGCTCTCCAAAATGGTTGGATTAGTTCACAACTCCACCAATAATGCATTAGTGTTCCAATTTTCCCACATCTTCTCCAACATTTATCATTTTCCTATTTTGTCATGTTGGCCAATCTGATAGGTGTGATGTGGTACCTCAGAGTTGTTTTGATTTACATTTCTCTAATCAATAGTGATTTAGAGCATTTTTTCATGACTGTAGATGGCTTTAATTTTTTCATCTGAGAACTTCCTGTTCATATCCTTTGACAATTTATCTATCAGGGAATGACTTGTATTCTTATAAATTTGACTTAATTCTCTATATATTTTAGAAGTGAGGCCCTTATCTGAGACACTGGTTGTAAAAATTCTTTCCCAGTTTTCTCCTTTCCATCTAATCTTGGTTGCATTGGCTTTGTTTGTACAAAAGCTTTTCAATTTAATGTAATCAAAGTTAGCCATTTTGCATTTTGTAATGTTCTTTATCTCCTGTTTGTTCATGAATTCTTCTGTTCTTCATAAGTCTGATAGGTAAACTATTCCTTGTTCTCCCAGTTTGCTTATAGTATCAGCCTTTATATCTAAATCATGAACCCATTTTGACTTTATTTTGGTATATAGTGTAAGATTTTAGTCTATACCTAGTTTCTGCCATACTATTTTCCAGTTTTCCCAGCAGTTTTTGTCAAATAGTGAGTTCTTATCCCAGAAGCTGGGGTATGACCTTTCTATTCTTTAATGACATTTCTCCCACAAATCTTTATACAAATAGCTACCCAGCTAACATAGGAAAGAGGCAAAGTCAAGGATCTGAATGTAAGATGCCATACAGGGAAAGGAAGAGATCTGTGACTTCCTCGCTTCGTGAATGACAGAAATATAGGGATGCTTTTTACAAAGCCAAGAAGAAACAGAAAAAGAAACAAACATTCACAAGGTCCAAAAGATGGAAAAAGCCAATAGAAAAAAGTGCACTTCCATATTCCTACCAGGAGAAAGTAGAAGGACCTATGTGTGATGTAATGACTACATATGTCTAGGAAAGAGATCTAATTGGCCAATAGCCTTTGACTTTGGCTCATTTTCAGACTAATGATTACTGAATTCAGAGTCAGTGGTTTTCCAGATCTTATAAAGAGAATAAGTTGGCCTGGCATTTGGGGGCCAAGTCTCTTTCCATTCATCGATTGATCAATCAACAACTTATTTTTTTTTCTGTTTCCTCTACTAACTTTAATCATATTTTCAACATGCTACCAAGAATAGAGCTTTGACAGTGAGCCATCAATTTACATATGTGACCTCAATCAACAATTACAAATTTTCTTTTCAAATTCTTAATTTCATGAAAATCAGTAATCTGATCATCACAAAATCTGTCCTCTGGAATTGTAGATAGTTACTGCATTGATCGGTTACAAGTCTTTCAAAGTTGTTCGTCTTAATTTTGTTGTAAGTAGAAATTGCTCTCCTGGTTCTGATCACTTTACTCTGTATGTTCATACAAATCCTTCTAGGTTTCTCTGAAGCCATCCTTTTCATCATTTCTTATAGTGCAATAGAGGACCATCCCCAGTTGTCCTGATCTTTATCTTGCCACTGGACCTAGATGGCTCCAGAGAAGAAAGTGAGGCTGGTCTCTTTGCACAGCCCTATCTCACTTAGATCCAATTCACTAGCATGTCATGACATCACCTCCCTGATATCAGGGTCCTCTTTGAGAACAAAGGACAAAAAACAAAGGACAAAAAACAAAAGACAAACAATCTCTGAGTAGAAATAGGAGCTGCCCCACTGGGAACCCAACTGCACCTAGCCAGCTGGGCAACACAGCTCTTTCTCTCTTTCTTCTCTCTCTCTCTCTCTCTCTCTCTCTTTTTTTTTTTTTTTTTGCTTTTTGGTGAGGCAATTCAGGTCAAGTGACTTGCTCATGGTCACACAGCTAGCAAGTGTCAAGTGTCTGAGGCCAAATTTGAACTCAGGTCCCCTTGACTTTGAGGCAGGAGCTCTATCCACCGCACCACCTAGCTGCCCTCCCCCTTCCTTCCTTCCTTCCTTCTTTCTTTTTTTCTTTCTCTTCCTTCTGTCTAAGTAGGATATGTATGAATTCTTACCTTACCCTTGCCTATGCATTCTCTGCCCAAAGAAATGTAAATTTTGATCTCTCAAACCTTTTTTTCTCTTAAACCCAAATCACTCTGGCTCTCATTGATTGGCCAACAATGGGTCCCAGGCCAAGCCCCATTTGGTCATTGTTTGGCCCCCTGATTGGTTCAGAGTGCATGTAAATAACAATTGTTTTGGCCAGAAACCTTAAGGGTCTTCCCCTCCCAGATTGATTTTTTTTTTATTAGGTAAAGAGGTCATTCTCTGTCTCATTTCTTACCTAGCCTTAATCACTGAATGGGCAGTTCCTCAGTCAAACTGAGACGTGTTAAAGACCTTAGTTTAAAAAGGCCCACTGCATCCAGGACTATCTCCAGTCATCCTGATCTATATCTTATTACTAGACCCAGATGGATCCTGAGAAGCACAGCTCTGTCTCACTTAAATCCAATTCACTTGCATGTCATGGCATCACCTCCCTGATGTCATGGCCCTCTTCACAAATGAAGGACAAATAACAAACAAAAAAACAGTACAATAATATTTCATTAGATTCATTCGCCGTAATTTGTTCAGCTATTCTCCAATTGATGGACACTCCCTTAGTTTCCAGTTCTTTGCTATAACAAAAAGAGTTGTTATAGATATTTTTGCACTTATGGGTCCTTTTCCTTTGATCTCATTGGAGCATAGGCCTAATAATGGTATCACTGTTAATAATCAATTAAATAATAATTAATAGCGTTATCACAAAAGGGCATGCATAGTCTAATGACTTCAGAGCCATATATTTAGAATGGTTGGACCAATCCGCAGCTCCCCCAACAGTCTACCAGTGTGATGGAATTCTCTCAACCCTTCCAACACTGTCATTTTCGTTTTTGGCATCTTCACCAGTCTAAAAGGAGTGAGGCTCAACAAGCATCAAAAATCTATTGTGTGCTGGGGCAACGAGGTAGAGCAGTGGATTCAGGGTCAGGCCCAGAAGCAGGAAGACATCTTCCTGAGTTCAAATCTGGCCACAGATACTTACTAGCTGGGTGACCCTGGGAAAGTCACTTATCCCCATTTGCCTCAGTTTCCTCAACTATAAAATGATCTGGAGAAGGAAACGCCAAGCCACTCTGATATCTTTGCCAAGAAAACCCCAGATGGGGTCATGAAGAGTCAGAAAAACGACTGAACACACACACACACACACACACACACACACACACACACACACATGCACATGCATACTATATGCTGGAAAGATCAGTTCTATTTCATTATTTCTAGCTCACATATATATTAACCCATGGATTAATTCAAAATCTCTATGCCACTGTTCTCCCTGAGAACATCAGAATTCAGTTCCTGTTTCCCTAATGACCCATATAAGGCTCCTCTGCTACCAAACAGAGGGTATAGGACTGTTTTTATTTTAAATCAATCAAAAATGTAGAACAGATTTATACTGTAATTTTTAAAAAGTTTGAGAGACATAATTTCTGGGTAATTAGTCATTTTACTAATAATGCTAGCATTTTAATAAAAGAAGTCAGTGGCACTCTAGAATGCCAAAGATCCTCATGGGGCAGACTCCTGGCCTATATGACCTTGGAAAAGTGGGTATTCTAGGTGGCAGTAAACTCTTTGATTAACCATTAATGAGAGGATGAATATTACAATGAGAAGTAAGTTCACTCCAATGAGGGACTGAGAGATTGACATCATGAATTCAAATCTGGTCTCAGACTAGACACTTGACATTTACTAACTGTGTGACCCTGGGCAAGTCACTTAACCCCAATTGCTTCATCAAAAACAAACAAACAAACAAACAAAAAACCAAACAAACAACAACAAAAAGACTGAGGAGAGTTAATTCAATCTCATTATCAGTAATGTCCTTCAAAAACTGAACTTTGGGAAAAGCTTGTATGGTCTGATGCTGAGTGAAGTGAGCACAACTGGGAGAATGTTGTACACAGTAACAGCCATGTTGTGGATGACTAACATTGATAGACTTAGCTCTTCTCAGCAATGCAAGGATCTAAGACATCTCCAAAGGTCTCATGATGGAAAATGCTATCCACATCCAGAGAAAGAACTGTGGAGTTGGAATTCAGATTGAAGCATACTATTTGCTCTTTTTTTTTCTTTTTCTTCTGTTTTGTTTTATTTCTTCTTCCTTGTGGTTCTTCCTATTGGTTCTAATTCTTCTTTACAACATGACTAATGTGAAAATATGTTTAATAGGAATGTATATGTAGAGCCTATATCAGATCGCGTGTCATCTTGGGGAGGGAGACAGAGAGGGAGGGGAGAAAATTTAAAAATCAAAAGTTTATGGGAGTGAATATTGAAAACTAAAAATAAATTAATTAATAAAAAAAGAAACTGAACTTTGAAATGAGGACCATAGAAAAAGGGGGAATTCCGGATCTCCCCAAATCATTGGTTATTAATAATTATTTTTCTCAGTACCGAAGCCCCTCAACCATCATGAAAACTCATCTCCTTTTTTTGGAGGACATCAAGCTACCAATCTGGTCCCTTTGATTTTCCCTCTGGACCTAAAGGTACTCAGAGCAGTAACTATGCCTCGGGCAAATTCAGGTGAAAGGTGGTGAGAGGTGCCACCCTGGTGCAGAGGAAAATCCCTCTGTGGCTCCGGTTATCCCTAGAGACTCCAAGCTGGATAGAGGGGAAGGTGGGCACTTGGGTATGATGGGACCCTGAGAGTAGCAGCTGGCAGTGGCTTGGATGCAAACCTGGAGAGGACTGGCAAAAGTAAGCTCATCCTCCTGATGAGGTGATGGGACCTGGACCTTGAATTTTCCCATACATTTCAACAGCCCAGATGGTGCTTCTGCCCAAGGCAACTGGCCCACCCCAGCCCACCTAGATCACCTAATTAGCTTACTTGACTTCCTTTCACTGCTCTTGACCCATCCCAGACTACTTAATACTCCTTTCACTGTTGCACCTGGACAATCCCAGGCTACTTCCCTTTCCTTAATCCCATCCAGATCTTTTCACTGTCCCTTTTTTGTATGTAAGTATCAGTCTTAACTCCAATTAAGGTGCAGCTTTATTAGGAATCTTGCCCACTTCTATTGGCATTACAATAAACTTCACTACTTTGACTGAAAGAAGGCTTGAGTGATTGAATTCTTTCAAGGCAGATCTCTCCTGTACCCTTACATTATGGGGTTCCCAGCACCCCAAATTGCAACACTCCCAGGAAAGAAGCCTGACTCTGTCTATATGTCAGCACTCTGGGGCAAAGGTCTAGTTACCCAATGGGAGTTACGCTTCCACACCCACAGGATTCTTGCAGCCTGTAAAGGGTTGGTCCTTCATGTATGGGGTTCCTTCCTCCCTCAATCCTTCCTCCCCTAGATGGCTAAGCAGACACTGTGGCCTCTGGGTCTCTCTTGGGGGAGGTAGCAGTAAGGTGGACAACTCCATCTTCTCTCCCACCCTTTCTCTATGGTCAAGGTTCTGTCTTTCCTTCCATATCTACCTAGAATGCCATTCTGAGCCCCCACTGGTTTCTTGGAGAAGCGACATGGCTGAATGCCCCCCTGTATCTCTGTGTCTGTGCCTCTCAGTGTATTTGTATAACCTGTGCCTAGGCCAGGCCTCAGCAATTCTGAATTATCCTCTACCTCTGAACCCTGGGGTGAGGATGCTTCAGGGGAAAAAGAGAGCCAAAGGATCCCACCCCATCCTCTTTCCCCTCTGGGAGTGCATGCTCACAGTGGGCAAGAAGGCGTGTGACAGAATAAAGGAAATGAAAGCTGGACAGTTTAGACACTGCCACTTAGATTTGACTGCCTCAGCTTTCCTTTCATGATCTTTGAAAATAGAAGCTCTACTTTGGACCGCTGCTTCTGTGAGATGGTTATTGAGACTGAGTTTGGAAATATCTCCGTTCTTCAGTTGCCTAACAAAAGACTTTGCATTTTGCCACAGAGATAATAGGGAGTCTCTGAACTTCTAGAGTAGGGATGAGGAACCCGTGGCCCCAAAGCCAATGTGGCTGCGGCTTTTTTCTGAGTCCAAGCTCTACAGAACAAATCCTTTTATGAAGTGGATTTGTTCTGTGAAGTTTGGATTCAGTGAAAGGGCTGCACTTGAGGACCTAGAGGGCCACGTGTGGCCCCTAGGCTTCGGGTTCCCCACCCCTGTTCTAGAGCAAGGGAGGAACATCACCAGGCTTTGCTTTGGGGATATCTCTTTTACAAATCCTATGGTAATTTTTTGTGTTCATAACACCTTCATTTCTGAATCTATGGTCATCGACCCCCACCCCAGCAAACCATCGCTTGTTGCAAAGAATAAAAAGGAAACGGGGAGGAAAAAGTCAGAGTATGTGCAGGAAGGCCTGTCTGATTCGTTTTTCTGGAGTGGCTCTGTGGCAGAACCCCTGTGGCAGTCAGTGTACAGGCGTAGGTGGAAAGTGGAAAAGAGAAGATGACTTGCAAGAGGAGAGCCCCGGAGGGAGACTACAGCCCGGACGGGAAGGTTGGAATGCGCGCATCTGGGACCTGGGCGCCCAGCTGAGAAGAGCAGAGGGGGAGGCCCTGAGCAGGAGGGCAGCGGGGGGAGGGGAGACAGTAGGGATCTTGGAGGTGGAGCAGTGAGGCAAAGGACCGTGACCTGAAGGGAGTGCCAGGCTTCCCAGGGGTGGGTCTAGAGGTGGTGCCGGCTCTGGAGGCTGGGTAGGGAGAGACTAAGGAGAAGGATCCCGAGTGGGAGGGTGGGGGCGGGCCACGGGACCCCATTGGCCGAGAGCGGGTCCTCCCCTCCCTGGGTCGCGTAGAACCAGGACTGGAGGACTTGACCAGTGACTGGAAGGCGCCATGGCTTCCTACACGCTTTTGGACAGCTCTCTGGCTGTGATCCGCCTGCGGAACCCGCCCCTCAATACCCTTAGGTAGGTGAGACAAAGGGGGCACGACTCCGCAGCTCCTCTGTGGCGGTCCGCCCGCTGAGCCCTGAGGCCCCCGCTCACGAACGAACCGCCCGAGCTGGGGGGAAGCTCAGGGCTCAGCCCCTCCCATCCCTGGTGGGACTTCGGCCGCGCTCTGGATTCCCACGGGCCCTAGCAGGGCTGTTCTCAGAGATCACCTCCCCGCCCCCCCAAGAGCTGGAAGGGATTTGGACAGCCTAACCAAGGACCGGCCTGGGCGATCCCGCGGGTTCCTGCCAGCTTAAATTTCGTGCTCTGTGATTTGTGCTTAGAAATCAGCTGGACGTTAAGCAAACGAGCAACACGCATTTAACAAGCGCCTACTGTGTGTCAGGCTCTGGGCGTAATAAGACAAAAAACCTACTTGTCCCCTGACCAAGGAACTTCTAGGATCATTGATTTAGAGCTCAGACGGACCTTAAAAGACACGAGTTCAACTTCTTCATTCCTCAGGAGAGGACACTGAGGCTCCTGATGGTTAGGCACTAAGAGGGGAGGAAGGATTTGAGCCAAGTCTTGCTACCTCCAAGGCAGGTGCTCTACTCACTATGCCAATTTGTTCGACATGAGCTGGAGGGGACTTGGAGAACCTCCTCTAAGTTGGAGTCTGTGAACTTTAAAAAGCATATATTTTGATAGCTGTATTTAATATTGATTTCATTTGTAATTGTGCATATTTTATTTTATGCATTAAAAAACCTTATTCTGGGGCAGCTAGGTGGCCCAGTAGATAAAGCACCGGCCCTGGAGTCAGGAGGACCTGAGTTCAAATCCTATCTCCGACCAGACACTTGACACTTACTAGCTGTGTGACCCTGGGCAAGTCACTTAACCCCAATGGCCTCACTAAAAACAAACAAACAAACAAACGAACAAACAAAAAAACCTTATTCTGAGAAGTGATCCCTAGGCTTTGGTAGGCTTCCAAAGGGGACTATGACATAAAAAATTTTAAATTTAAAAAAAGGGTAAGATCCCTTGCTCTAGTGACTTATTTTTGATCAATGACCTTCCACTTCTGCCACTCCAGGCACCACAGACTTTGGCCAAATCAAGCCTGGAAGGGGCTCAGCCCACCTAGAGCTACAGAACATTATTAGATGTTGCCCAGTCCAGTGCGGCCTCCAGTTGTATTTCCACAGTGTGATTTCAGACGTTATGTCCAAAGCCATTTGCAATTATATGTATATATAACATATATTATAAGTAAATTTGTATATATAAATAAATTATAAATAAATTTATATATATAAATATAAATATAGACATTTAGGAATTATGTAGTTTCAGCTGGAAGGAACAGAGATTCTTGAGACCAAATTGAAGGAGAAGGGATTTAGATGTCATCAATCATGAATATTTAGTCAGTCAATAAACATTGATTAAGTACTGTTGAGGTGCCAGGCTTGTGCTAAGCTCTAGGGTTAGAAAGAAAGGCAAAAACAGTCCCTGCCCCCAGGGAGCTCTCAGTCTAATGGGGGAGACAACATACAAAAAAACTAGGAACATTACAAGGAAGGTATGTATAGAGTTGTCATTATTGTTCATTAGTTTCAGTTGTATCTAACTCTTTGTGACCCCGTTTTTTCTTGGCAAAGATACTGGAGTGATTTTTCATTTCCTTCTGTTCATTTTATGGATGAGGAAACTGAGGCAAACAGGGTCAAGTGACTTGCTTAGGGTCACACACCTAGCAAGCATCTAAGACCAAATTTGAACTCAAGAAGATGAGTCTTCCTGACTGCAAGCCCAGCACTGCAAGCCCAGCACTCCATCCACTGCACCACCCAGCTCCCCATACAGAGTAGATGGAAAGTAATCTGAGAGGGAAGGCACTGGGCACTGGGGGTGCCAGGAAAAGCCTCCTGCAGAAGGTGGAACTTGAACTGAGCCTTGAAGGAAGCTAAGAGGCAGAGATGAGGAGGGAGGACATGCTAAACATGGGGCACAGCCAGTGCAAAGGCCTGAGGAAGGAGTCCAGCTCCAGTGGGAAGGACCTGAGAGATTCTTTTCCCAGCCAGAGCTGTAGCTTAGAGGTCATCCTGCCTCTCAACACTCACTGCCCGAGTGACCTGCACCAAAGCATTCCCCCTCTCCCAGGAGCCTCATCTGTAAAACCACTGATTGTTGCCCCCCTGGGGTTTCCAAGAGATCTCCAGGGCCTCTGAGTGCCCTTCCTGCTCTAGCTTCATCATGCCAAGATCTTTCTCCTACAATTCTCTCAATTTTATAGGCAAGGAAACCCAGTCCTCCAACTGCAAACCTGTGTTCTTCCCACTACACCCAATTTCCTTTCTCAGTCATCATTTGACATAGATTTAGAGCTAGTACGTATCTTAGAGGTAATCTAATCTAATGCCCTCATTTTGCAGATGGGGAAACTGAGGCCCAAAGAGGTACAGTGACTTTGAAACACTACCTTTAGAGTCTTTTTCCAAGGGAAGGCCCAACCTGGGGGCCAGCCTTATCTTACTTTGTGTGTGAAAGCAAGCTCCTGCTTCATCTCTAGGGAAAATACCAAAGGAAGGAGCCCCTTCAAGCCTCCTTTACCACTGAAGCTGGAATGGACACTGGTCTGGGAAATGAGAACTATTCTTTTCTAAAGCAGCTTAACCCAAGGACTTTGGGGCTTTATTGAACTAGAATTCTAATCCCTGGAACCAAATAAAAGCTGATTAGATGTGGCCTTCTCTGAAGAGCTAGCTTACTGTGCAGGTTTGTCTACTTTTATTTAATAAGCGGTGAATGTCTTTGTGAAAGCCGTTTGGCCCTGGCTTTTGCAAGACCTTGGAAGGAAAAGTGCTTTGAGGTGAGCAGAAAGGGAGACAGCCTTACCCAAGTTCTATTTCTTATAGGTGTTTGAAAGATTGATAAAGTAATGTAGGTATAATCCTTTAATCTGGCTGAAAAAAAGAGGGGAAGGTGATGGAGGGGGCTTTGGAGAAGCAGCTGGGTCTGAATTACAATTGTTCCCATATGCAAGGCCTATGAGAATCATCACATCTCTATTGTGCTTTCTTGCTTTGTCTTATTTGAGCCTCTGGATTATGGATTATATATTATGTATATATATATATATACACATATAATATGGATTATATAGATTGGGAGCTGGGAGGGACTTTAGAGATCATCCCCCTTATTTTGCAGATGAGGAAACTGAGGCAGAGAGAGTTTAAGTGATTTGCCTTAGCTAGTAGGTGTCTAAGGTAGGATTTGAACCCAACTCCCCTCCCAACCATCTATAATGCTACCCCTCCTAGTAGCCTCAGTTAATGATGATTGCAAAATTAACAAAAAGCAGTATGGCAGGGGGCATTGGTTTTAATTTAATTAAATTAAAAATAAGTGCTATCCTTTGTTAATTTTGTAGTTATCATAGATCTGGAAAAAACATGACTTTTGGACCCTGTAGCATTATGCAATCGTGCCAAACATCTCTACACGCAGCATATTTGGTACTTGAGTAAATGGTCAAAGGTGAGTTAAACTCTAGGTTTAATGGTGAAAGGGAAATAGGGGAAAGGTAATTACTATATTTACTATCATCCTTCTCCCTTTTATTTCTAGATATATTTCCTCCAAAATGGTGGGAGTAGGGTAAGGGGAGAAAAAAGGAGGAGAGAACTGGTTCTTACAATTTTTATTATTTGTTTATTTTTAACATTCTTTAAAAAAAGTTTTTAACATTCTTTAAAAAGATTTAAAAAAAAATTCCAATTCTCTCCCTCTTCCCCATCCCTTCCTCACCCAAATAGAAGGCAAGAAATATGATATCAATTATGCATGTGAAATCATGCAAACCATATTTCCATATTAGCCATGTTGCAAAAAAAAAAAAAGTGAAAAAATTATGTTTTCATCTGCATTCTGACTCCATCAATTCTTTCTCTAGAGGCGGATAGCATTTTTCACTGTAAGTCTTTCAGAATTGTCTTGTTATCATTGTATTGCTGAAAATAGCGAAATTATTCACAGTTTATCATCATATGATATTGCTCTTACTGTACACAATGTTCTCATGGTTCTGCTCACTTCACTTTACATCAGTTCATGTAAGTCTTCCCAGGTTTTTCTGAAAGTATTCTGTTCATCATTTCTTATAGCATGATAGTATTCCATCACAATCATACACCACAACTGGTTCAGCCATTCCCCTCAATTTCCAGTTCTTTGCCACCACAAAAAGAGCTGCTATAAATATTTTTGTATAAATAGGTCCTCCCTTTTTTTTTTTTATCTTTGGGATACAGACCTAGTAGTGGTATTACTGGATCAAAGAGTATGCATAGTTTTATAGCCCTTTGGGCATACTTCCAAACTGCTTTCCAGAATGGTTGCATTAATTCACAGGTCCACCATCAGTGTATTAGTGTTCCAATTTTCCCACATCCTTGCCTTCATTTACCATTTTCCTTTTCTGTCATATTAACCAATCTGATAGGTGTGAGGTGGTACCTCAGAGTTGTTTTAATGTGCATTTCTCTAATCAATAGGGATTTAGAGCATTTTTCATATGTTTTATTTATTAGTTCAATGAGTTGTTTTTTTTTTTTTTACTTTCAATTTTATTACTCTCTCCTTTGATTTTCAGCATTTCCAATTTGGTGAGGAATTACTGTCTTAGCAGCATGGTTTGGAAATGTTGTTTGTCAGTCTCCTAGTCATTCTTCCTCCCTTTTTAATGGAATGGGCTTCTTTGAGAGCTGGTGGGTTCTTCTCCTTGGAGGTCTTCAGGCTGAGATTGGAACAGAATATTCCATAGAATATGTTGTAGTGGGGATTTCTATCAGGTATGAGCGGACCAGATAAGAATAATAATACAACATTTCTATAGCGCTTACTATGTGCCAGGAACTGTGCTAAGCTCTACAGTTATCATATTTGATCCTTGCAAGAGCCCCGAGAGGTAGGTTTTGTTATCATCCCCATTTTACAGATGAGGAAACTGAGGCAAACAGAGGTTAAGTGACTTGCCCAGGGTTCCACAGCTAGTAGGTGTCTGAGTCTAGATTTAAACTTGTCTTCCTGACTCCAGGCCCAGCACTCAATCCTCCTTGTCCCAAGGACCTCCAAGGTCCCTTCCAGCTCATGGTTCTGTGCCTCTGGGTTCACCCCTGTCAGATTGGCAAAGATGACAAGAAGGGAAAATGACAAATGGCCACAACAAGAATCTAGACAAGGTGAAATAGTCTGAGATTGTTTGTTAGCACAACAGGGAAGGCAGTGTCTCCAAAGAGGGGCCCAGGAGGAAGAAGGTCCCTGGATTACTGTCCTGTTGCTTTTGTTTAGGTCATCCAGTATTCCCAAGGAGTGGGAAGCAATGGGTGTGACTGGTATCTGATCCTTAAATTACCCCCTTATTCTCCCCCCTCCCCACCTCCTGCCCCAATTCTGTTATCAGAGAGTGATAGATCAAGAAGAGGAGAGAAGGAGGGAAGGAAGGTGGGGAGGGTGGGCAATGCAGTGGGACAGTGTGGGGTCTGGGTCTGAAGGTCCCTCCCCTCCCCTCTTCCCCACATATTCCTTGTGTCTCTGCTCTGCTACTGTCCTACACACAGAACAAATTATACTCATCATTGGCAAGGCCCTCTTACGGGCAAAACATTAACAGGCTGCACCTGCGGCTCACTGCATGAGTGCCCCCAGGCTCAGCTTAGCTGCCTGCCTGAGTCAGCTGTTCTAAGGTCATTCCCTCTCCTTCAGGCCATACTTATGGCAGAAATCAGGAACTTTCACGGAGGCTGGGGCAACAGACAGATAAAAGACCTGCTGCCTCCATCTTTGAGCCTTTATAATTCCACTCAAATGCCACTACCTCCAGGAAGCCTTCCTTAATTCAGTCCTGGTCGTTAATGAGCTTCCCGCTGGAGCTGAACAGTGCTTTATAATGTACTTATTATTTGAGCTTATTTTTTGTGGTTAACTTTATTCCCATATCGAGGGGCCAGTACCATCCAAGTGGTTATTGATTATATCTTTGTTGTTGGTCAGTTGTTTCAGTCATGTCTGACTCTTCGTGACCCCGTTTGGGGTTTTCTTTGCAGAGGGATTGGGGTGGTTTGCCATTTCCTTCTCTAGCTCATTTTATAGATGAGGAAACTGAGTCAAATAAGGCTAAATGACTTGCCCAGGATCACACAGCTAGTAAGTTTCTGAGACCAGATTTGAACTCAGCTCTTCTTGATTCCAGGCCCGGTGCTCTATCCACATCTTGCTGCCCCATTGATTACATACCTAAGATAATAATAATAGACAGCATTTATATAGTGCTTTAAGATTTACAAAGCACTTTATCGATATTATCTCATTTCCTCCTCACAACAACTTGAGAGGCAGGTGCTGTCATTAACCCCATTTTACAGATGAGAGTAGAGTCTGAGATGTCAATAGGACCTCCCAGGTTTAATGTTCAATGGGCAGTTGGTCAGTATCTTGAATGTACCCACTTTTATATACATTGTCTCCTCCATTAGAATGTGAACTCCTTGCAAGCAGCTTACATATTTTGCCCTCCTCTGTATCCCTAGTGCTTAGCACAGAGCCTGGTACATGTTAAGCTCTTAATAAATACTGGTTGATCAATTGATTGATTGATTGATTGATTGGAACTCAGGAGAGAGACTAGGACAAGATAAATAGCTAAAGAGTCATTAGTGGGGCTGCTAGGTAGTACAGTGGCCCTAGAGCCAGGAGGACCTGAGTTCAAATTCAGCCTAAGATGCGTACTAGCTGTGTGAGCTTGGACAAGTCACTTAACCCGGATTGCCTCAAAAAATAAAAGAATAAAATAAAGAGTCATTAGAGCTTATGGAACAGAGAAATGATATGGTCAGATCTGGGCTTTAGAAAAGTCACTTTGACAGTTGTGTTGTTTGATTGGAGTAGTGAAGCAAAAGAGACTGATCATTCAGGCAAAAGGTGATGAAGATCTGTTCTAGAGTAGTAGCTATAAAGGGACAGGTTCCAGAGCCATTGTGGATGGAGAAAGGACTAGACTGGTGGTTAGATGTGAGGGTCAAGGGAGAGCAGGCCTCAGGCAGGTATTGTGCCCACCTCAGCATGTCACCACCAGACAGGGCAGGGCAGGGTTGAAAAAGAAGTGAAAACCACGGGAAACAAGGCAATGAGAGCGAGTAAGTGTTTTCCCATTGTTGGAGTGGGGAGCCCATCATGGCAGGACCATGGGTCCTGAACTTTGTTCCTCTGTCTCTCCCAGGAAGCCTGTGATCGCAGGCCTGATGGACAGCCTGAGGAAAGCTGAGACCGACCCGGCTGTGAAAGCCATCATCATCTGTGGAGCGGATGGAAAGTTCTCTGCAGGTAAGTGTGGCTCTCTGGACCCCTCCCCCTCATTCTCCCAGGTGCTCTCTTGTCCTATGCTGTACTGTGGGCCTCAGTGGGGAATGCCTTTGGGCAGGGCAATGAGTATAATAATAACTCACATTTCTGTCTTGCTTTAGAGAGTCATCCTGGTGTTATACATAGAAAACAGGCCTCAGAGCCAGGAAAACCTGGGTTCAAATCATGCTTCTGACAATTATATTCATAGGATCATAGATCTTGTGCTCTTAGAAGTCACTTAACCCAACCCCCTTATTTTACAGATGAGGAAACTGAGGCTAAGAGGAGCTAAGTTCAAACAGGGAGGGAGGATGGAAAGAAGGAAAAAAAAGAGGGAAGGAAGGAAGGAAGAGGGAGAAAAAAGAAAAGAAAGAAGGAAGGAAGAGAGAACGAGGGAGAGAAAGAAAAAAGGAAAGAAGGAAGCTAGCTGAAGCTCACAGAAGCAAAGAGTGAAAGAAAGTGAGAAAGTGATAAGAGAGAAAGAAAGAAAGAAAAAGAAAGAAGGAAAGAAAGAAGCTCTAACAGTCTATTTGATGGAATCCTAATAAAGCTGCCCCCAGCTCCAACATTCTAACTTCCTTACGAGCCCCACTGAATAGCAGGCATGTCCTGATTTAACCAAACAGTCTGGCTTTAACCACACCCCAGGCCCCCAGACTCGGTCACAGGCCCCGCTGAACAGCAGGCCCACTGATCCTACCTAGCCACTGTCCCCTCCCTCCACTCAATGTCCCAACTTTGTCACATATGCCTCATCGCTCGCCAGAACAACAGGTGCGTCCACGAGCTCACATTTCTCACAGAAACAGCAGGAGTGTCCGTGTGACGGGATGCCAGCCGTTGCCTCTAGCTAGCCACTGCCCCCAGACCCATTCCTCATATCCCTCACAAGTAAAGCAGGCTGTCCGTGCAGCTCACCCCGACCACGTCCATCTAGTCTCACAGGACCACCGTACCCAGCCAATCAGAAAGCAGCACCGCCAGGATGCTCGAGCAGGATGCAGACTCCAGAACGATAGGAGAGACTTGCCCTAAGTAGGCACCTGCGTAGCAATAACAAAAGCTGTCCTTTAGGCGAAGTCATGACATAGACTTATTATAATATCATGATGATACATAGATAACCCCCCAATGCATTTTTCTGTATGCAGGCCCAGGTCCTCTGAGGCTGGGACCCCTCCCCTATTACCTAGTCCCTTAACAAACCCCTCTTGCCTTTTTAATATTCATAATTTCTGCTATGTAATTGCATCTTTACCCTATAAAAATCCATCTTACTTTCACTAAAGTTGCTGGTTCCTCTTGGAGCCTAGCCTGTTTCTGAGGAGCGTCAATCCCCAAGAAATGTCTTTACTTGGATCAGAGGTGGTCTGACTCTGAATTCTTTGAGACTATCACCACAACCTACCCACTAGACTATGCTGCTTCTCCTCTAGAGCAGCTGAGGAATTGTTTTTTCCAACAGGAAAGAGGAGAAGTACAAAGGAAACCTTCCCTTCTCCAGAAAACAAGGCTTTAGTCGGTCCCTTTTAGGGCCAGGCTCCACCGAGGCCGCTAGCTGGCCGCTCGAGAGCTCTGCTCCAACGGTGTCGTGCCCACCACAGGGCACACGATTTTGCCCCTTAAGTACTGGAGCCTGGGTGCACGGACCTCGGTGGCACCCCCTGGTGTCCGAGGAGCACGGCGCACTCCCTCCAACACGAGACCTCCAAGGTGATCCATAGGAAAGAGAGAACCAGGCCTGTGCCACCCCTCACCTAACAAAGTATGGAGGAGGGGATTTCCCTGAAAGGGTGACAGGAGGAGATCTTCGTTAAAGACATTTACAAGATTATTGAAAGTCAGAGTTGAAAGGGATGTCAGACGTCATCTAGCCAAACCATGTTGTCAATCACTGTCCAAGAGAAGTCACCCCCCAGCCCCTGACTGAAAGCCGTCCTGGCCTTCTGGAGGCTCCGTGGTAACAGGGCAGACACACACAGGAAGTGGAATGGTCCTTAGGGCTTAGCGGCAAAGCCGAGGGCGCTGCATCGTCCCCAGGGTCGTTGTCACTGAGAACTTCACATCGGTTTCTGATTTTGAACCCGTTGGCGATGCCAAGGATTTTGGTAGCAAGAACCTTCTTACCCGGGACCTTGCAGTCATTGTGGCTTTAGCGCTGCAGAAGCAGCTGCCGGATCCTAACTTGGGAGGGTGAGGCGGGGTAAATGGCTGCTTGGGACAGTGGCTGGACTAGGGGTCTGGGACCAGTCCTGCTGCCAGGGCTCTTGGCCTTCACTGCCCATGGGTGGAGGGTGGTGAGGAAAGTGGGCCCTTTTTCCACAATGACTGTGGTACCTGGACTGGAAGCAAAGCCAGTGGCCTGGAGGTCACTGCTATTCCCAAGGCTCTCACTGGCCGTGTGACTGTTAGTGCAAGATGGAATGCAAGGCGCTGTACTCTAGACCTCATTTTTCTCATCTGTAAAATGAGAGGGTTGGATTCAGCTCTAAGGTCCCTTCCAGCTGCAAATCTGTGGTTCATGCACCTCTTTGTTTTGCAGATAGGGAAACTGAGGCTGAGAAAAGATAAGTAAAGAACGTGGTTACCTTTTCTCCAGCTTTTTATGCCAAGTTGGCAAACCTGAGTAAGAATAACACCCCATTTGCATGGCATGTTACACTTGGTAAACTCTGGGTACCATTTCTTCCCACATATACTCTAACCAGTCACACTCACTTTCCATTTAGAGAAAGAAAACATTTCCCCGACACCATCGATGCCCTGTTCTTGCTCTCAGCTGTCCTCGATCTCTTTGTTCGTGTAGCCCTTCAAGGCTCTGGACCTGTTGTTACTGATCACAGAGCACTGATGTTACCTAGAATGAATGACCTGCTTTCCAGGCCTACTGTCCCTATTTCCCTGGAACGGGACCTTTTACCGAGACAACTCCTCTCTCCCAGGCTTGTTGCTTCATGCCAGATGACTCATCTGCTAATCCCCTCTCCGGTTTGGGGGCAGAAATGGGTATTATCCTCTTGGCTTTGGGGTAGAACAGTCTTCACTGGCGAGAAAGCGCAGCCTTTTCAAACACAGCAGCTCTGGCAGGCCCCGACCCATCCTTCACGCCCCATCTAGGCATCCACCTGGGGCTGATGCTGGCTGCCTGTGTGGCTGGGCAAACCGCTTCTTCCCACTGGCTCTTGGCAGGCCCTCCAGCATCTTTGCCAAGAAAACTCTGATGGGGGTCCCAAAGACCCTGGAAATGACTGAACAACAGCAACAAAATGTATGTTCCAGGGTGGGAGATTTTATATCCACGCCTATTAATAGGGGATAAAGCTGGTCATTCCAGCCTGGCAAAAAAAAATTATTGGAGCTGTGCTCTGTCCTCTGATACATGCTAGAGAGCCCAGGGATTAGTTCAGTGCCTGGAACATAGTTGATGCTTAATAAATGCATACTGACTGACTGACTAACCATTCTTCAGGGCTCCGTGTCAGCTGTAGAGCTGACAAGTTTGCCTTTGTTCAAATCACTGATAAAGACATTAACCAGAACAGGACAGAGTGCTCCTCAGATATTCTTTGGGCCTCCTCAGCCCACTGTCCAGAACCCACCCAACTTTACTTCCTAATGGCACTCTTACTCCAGAACCTTCAATGGCTCCCCATTCTCTACAAGATGAATTTTATTTTATTTTATTTTTAGGCAGTTGGGGTTAAGTGACTTGCCCAGGGTCACACAGCTAGTAAGTGTCAAGTGTTTGGTCTGAGGCTGGATTTGAACTCAGGTCCTCCTGACTTCAGGGCCAGTGCTCTATCCACTGCACCACCTCGCTGCCCCCTACGAGATGAATTTTAGACATCTTAGTCTGGATTTCAAATTACTCCATGATCCAATTTTCTAATTGGATTTCAAATTTCTCATTTCAAATGATCTAATTTTCTAGTTAGGAATAAGAGATGGGGCATGATAATCCCCCAGACCATGATCTGACCATGGAGAGAGGGAACGTCTGTGACTTCTCTTTCCTGGGGAGGAAATAGGTTGGCTCCCATGCCTGGAATGCACTCACTCCTCATCTCTGCCTCTTACTTGATTGACTCTTATGTCTCCATTTTATAGGTAAGGAAACTGAGGCTCAGAGAGATAAATTAGGAGAGCTCATAAGAGTCAGAGGTAGGATTTGAACTCACATCTTGCTGACTTTGTCTAGTGCTCTGTCCATCACACCTGACTGCCTCCCAAAAGCTGTCTAGTGGGTTTATCCTGAACAAGGCTTTTTCCCCATAACACTTTTATTCTCTTTATTTCCTTAGGTGCTGATATTCGAGGCTTTAGCCAACCAGTTATGTCAACCGGTTCATTACTCTCAGTAGTTGAAAGCCTGATGGAAATGGAGAAGCCTTTGGTGGCTGCCATCCAGGGCCTGGCTCTGGGAGGAGGCCTGGAATTGGCTCTGGGCTGTCACTACAGGATTGCTGATGCCAAGGTGACAGCTCTGGGTGGACCATGGAGCTCTCTCTCTGACACCAACTTTAGACCTCACTCCAGACGATTGTCGAAAAGGCCACCCTCACCTGGGAGGAGAGAATGACCAGGGGCTGGGCTGAGTTGTGGTTGTCCTGTTGAGTCATGGCCAACACTTCATGACCCCGTGGACCAGACTGCCCATGGGGTTTTCTTGGCAAAGAGACTGGAGGGGTTTGCTATTTCCGTTTCCAGAGGTTAAGTGACTTGTCCAGGGTCACACAGCTGCCCCTTGTAATAGCATTTTCTAAACCAAGAAAATTGCAGCTAGGTGGCGTCATAGCGCACAGAGCGCCGCACCTAGAGTCAGGAAGACCTGAGTTTAAATGCGGCCCCAGACAGTACTAGCTGTGTGACCCTGGGCAAGTCACTTAACCCCGTTTGCCTCAGTTTCCTCACCTGTAAATTGGAGATAACAACAGCATCTACTTCCCAGGGTTGTGAGAATCAAGTGAGATAATAATTGTAAGGTACTTGGCACATAGCAGGCCCTATATCAACGTTAGCTATTATGATGATTAGATCACATTTGGAGCATCGTTCATAGGATTAGCCCTGGAAGGGACCTTTGATGTCAGTTAGTCCAATTTTCTCATTTTGTAGAAACAGGAGCAGGCTCAGAACATAATTGCCCAAGGGCCCCCTGTAAGTGGCAGACTCCCAATTCCACTCTGCAGTTCTCAGTGCCTTGGTTTGAAAAGAACTTTGAAAAGCTAGAGTGTGTCCAAAGGAGGCCGTACCCCAGGATGACCCGTTGGAGGAGCAGAGCCTGTTTAGCCTGCGTAAGAGACAACCCAGGGGCAGCTAGGTGGAGCAGTGGATAGAGCACTGGCCCTGGACTCAGGAGGACCTGAGTTCAAATCTGGTCTCAGACACTTGACACTTACTAGGTGTGTGACCCTGGACAAGTCACTTAACCCCATTGCCTACCCCCCCAAAAAAATAAAATAAAATAAAAGGGGGCACCTAGGTGTCTCAGTGGATAGAGCTCCGGCCTTGAAGTCAGGAGGACCTAAATTCAAATCTGGCCTTAGACACTTGACAGTTACTATCTGTGTGACCCAGAGCAAGTCACTTAAGCCCGATTGTCTCACAAAAAAAAAAAAAAATAAAGAGACAACCCAAAGGGCTGTGATGGCTGTTTGCAGTTATGAAAGGCTGTCAGTCATGTGGCAGAGGGGTCAGGCTCATTCAGCTTGGCCCCAGACGATAGAACTGGGAATTATGGAAGGGAATTTGTACAGTGACCGGTTGGGTTTGACGTCAGGAAAGGGAATTGTCCTTGCATGGAGTCTCGGAGCAGAGGCTGAGGCGGCCCCTGTTGAGGATGTGATGGTGGGGATCCCTTTCTGTCTCTAGGTGGGTCAGGATGGCTTCCAGGGTGGGATTCTTTGTGAATGCATGCTTCTGCTGACTCTATCAGAACAGCTTACCAATCTGGGTGTACTTCCATATTTGATAGGCTCAAGTTGGTTTCCCAGAGGTCACCATTGGACTTCTCCCTGGTGCCAGAGGGACCCAGCTTCTTCCCAGGCTCATTGGGATACCTGCTGCCCTTGACCTGATCACCTCAGGTAAATCCAATCGTCTATTATAATATATACACGAGTGAGGCTGAGAGGGGTGGGCAATCCACTGTGCAAGGAGTCTGAAGACAAGCATTCTAGTCCGGCTCATGTCCCTACCTCACCAAATGCACTTGGGCTCATCCCTCTGGCCCTCAGTTTCTTGGTTCTTGGATAATGGCGCCTGTCGAGCCTACCTCTTGGGAGTGCTATGACCAAATAAAGTCTCAACTTTATTTGGCTTCAAGGGGAAGGTTGCCTAGAGGGGGTGGTATCTGAGCTGGTCCTTAAAAGATGGGAAAAGAGATGTGGATGAGAGGGAAAGATTTCTTCCATGAGGAAAGACTGTTGTGTGGGAAGATCTGCTTGGCCCCACAAGGTAGACTAACTTGGAGCAGTGGATGGAAGTCTCAGAGTGACAGTTTTGGGTTGGATGTCAAGAAAAAATCTTAATAATCAAAGCGGTCCCAAAGTGAGAAGCAGGGGTTTCCCCATCACTTGGAAATCTTTAAGCAAAGGCTGGATGGCCATTTGTCAGCCATGTCATGGTGGGGACTATTTGGTTGATCGAGAGTTAGAAGAGATCTCAGAGACTATGTAGTCCAATCCCCTCATTTTACAGGTGTGGAAACTGAGGCACAGAGTACAAAACGATTTGCTCAAAGTCACACAGCTAATAACTATCTGAGATTTGGATTTGGAGAGGCAGTGTGGTATAGTTTAGAGTCAGAGGACCTGGGTTCAAATCCTAGCTCTCCCACCATCACACTATGGGGATGACCCCATTTGTCACTTCCTGTCTCTTAGCCTTAATTCCTCATCTGTAAAATGAATGGGCTCGACCAGGTAACCTCTAAGGTCCTTTCCAGGTTTAAAACTGTCATGATGACCCAGGCTTTATGACTCCAATGCCAAATGTCTAATCCGGTCTACCACACTGCCAACCAAGTTGGCTTCCAGCTCAGAAATTTTGGGGTTCTGGGATTATCACCCTTTTGTCCAAATACTTCTTTGTTGCAGGGAGACATATTTCAGCTCCTGAAGCACTCAAACTGGGATTACTGGACAAAATTGTGAACTCAGATCCCGTTGAGGAAGCCGTCAAGTTCGCCAAAAAAGTTTCAGGTAAGGAAAGAGCTTTTAAGCATTATTGGCACTATTTTGAAAACATTTCAGAAGCCACTCAACCCAGTTCTTAGACAGGTAGGCAGGCTAAAACAAGTCTTGGTTGGGTTGAATAAATCAAATCACTCCACACTTTGTTTTTGTTTTTGTTTTTTTAGGCAATTGGGATTAAGTAACTTGCCCAGAGTCACACAGCTAGCAAGTGTCAAGTGTTTGATCTGAGGCCGGATTTGAACTCAGGTCCTCCTGATTTCAGGGCCAGTGCTCTATCCACTGTGCCACCTAGCTGTCCCCACTTCACACTTTTTAAAACGTTAAGATGCTAAGCCTTCATAACATAACTTAATGAGAACACTTTTCTATTGAATAAATCCATGATAAGTTTTGGATTGAAGGGAAGGGAGGTCCTTACTCAACTGGAGTGATATTGCATAGGAACTGATTGGCTGAAAGTCAACTAGATAAGAATCCAAGAGATTTTGAGATTTGAGTTAGTGGAGAAGAGAGCTTGTTCCAGCTAACACCTTGAGAAGGAATTGATTGAGGAAAGAAAAGCAGAGCTAATTAGGGTTAGTGCTAGTTAAATGTCTGTGGCAGGATTTGAACTCAGGTCTTCCTGACTCCAAGTCCAAAACTGTGCACCTTAGCTGACTAATTGGTTGTCTACTCATAATCATAGTAAGAAGCACACCAGTGGGGGCTCATGAGTCATAGCTTTAGAAAGACACCTTCTGTTCTTTCAGGACTACCCTAAGAGCCCCAAAGGGACAAAGTAGTCATGCTCTGGGCACCCAGCTCTTCAGTGGGAGTGTAGCTTCAAAGCATGAACTGCAGGTGACAAATATCATCCACCCCTCGGTTAGCATTGTTCTGATACACAGACATGACAAGCTCTCCACTGGGGATTCTAACATGGTTTGGCTCATAGGTTCCTTTGGCAAAGTCTAAGATCCTCCAGGTTCCATCTTCTAGAGATGTAAGAAAGCAATCAACCCACAAACATTCATAGTTCAGTCTCTGTGTTTGGTGCTAGTGATACAAAGACAAAAGTGAAACAATCCTTGCCCTCAGGGAGCCTACATTCTAATGTATCTACACAAATGAGTTCCTTCAGAGTAGGGACTGTATTATTTTCTGAATTTGTATCCCCACTGCCTAGCACTGTACCTACCACATAGTAGGCACTTGGTAAATGTTTTTACTGTCTGATTGATTTCTCGGTAAATGCAAATTTTTAAAAAATGTTTAAAAATTATTTAATTTTTAGTTTTCAACATTCACTTCCACAAGATTTTGAGTTCCAAATTTTCTCTCCATCTCATCCATCTCCCCACCCCAAGACAGCGTGCATCCTGAATACCCCTTCTCCTAATCTGCCCTCCCTTCTATCTCCCCCCACCCCCTTCTCTTTTTTCTTTTCCCAACATTTCACAATTTGGCCACTGGAGGGCGCCTGGATATTGAAGAATCCTTGGAAAATTTGGTGATCTTAGGATAAGATAGGAGGGATAATTCATTGCCAGTGTAGATCCTTGAAGATGTTCTGGGGTTCAGAGGATCCTAGAGACTATCTAGCTCAGCCCCCCTCATTTTACAATGGGGAAACTGAGGCCCAGAGAAAACGACTAGCCCAAGCCTACACAGTTAGTAAGTGAAAAAGTTAGGATCTGAACCCAGAGCCTCTGACTCCAAAGCCAGTACCCTTTTTGTTACACCAGAAGCTAAAGTACCATAGGAATATATTGTTGTTAATTGTTCAGTCGTTTCAGTTGTGTCCAACTCTTCATGACCCCATTGGGAGTTTCTTGGAAAAGATACTGGAGCAGTTTGCCATTTCCTTCTCCAGATCATCTGACAGAGGAGAAAATTGAGGCAAGCAGAGTTATGTGACTTTCCCAGGGTCACCCAGCTAGTAATCTCCTGAGGCTGGGTTTGAACTCTTCCCGACTCCAGGCCCTGCGCTCTATGTGCTAGGGCGCCACCTTGTGCCCATCATAGAAATACAGCATCCTCAATTTGGAGCTAGAAGGCACCTTAGAACGAATTTGTTGAGGACAGGGATGGCAATTTGATAAGCAGAACCTCCAAGTCTAAAGCCAGTGCTTTTCCACAGAACCTCACAGCATCAGGGGGAATTCAAACCCAAGTCTTCCTGGCATTAAGTTCATCTACAATGCTCCGAAAATTCTTTTGAAATAAGTATTTTTTAGAGAATGCCTTAACCTGAGTACGTTTTTCCTTTAAAATCCCATGAACAGACTCAAGTTCTCCCCTAGCATCAAATGAAGGTTGGGTGCGGATGGACCAGTAGGTGGATGCTCATTTTCGTGAGGGAATTAAGGAATGGAAAATTTCCTCAAATTGGTGAAACACCAGCTAGCGAGGACAGGCACGAAGTGAGAACATGTCACAGCTGCTATTATTAGGGACTTACTAATTGTCTTAATGAGTATAATTAAAATCTCAACATTAATTACTTAGTGAAATGAGTCTTGTTTGTGTTTTTTAATTTCTCTTTCCTGGATGTGCCTGCTCACGGGTAACTTTTAGAAGGTTCTGACTTCAGTTCCGTTTTCTTTCAGGTCAGCCCATAAGCTCTCGGAGACTCAAGACAAGGCAGGTTCAGAAGCTGCCAAATATGGACGCAATTTTCCAGGAAGCCCTGCTCAAGATGAGGAAACAGTACCCAGGGTGTATTTCTCGGGAGGCCTGTGTCCAAGCTGTCCAGGCTGCTGTCCAATACCCCTATGCAGAAGGGAAAGAGAAAGAGAAAGAGTTGTTCCTGTACCTTCTGAGTTCAGGACAAGCTAGAGCCCTGCAGTATGCCTTCTTTGCTGAGAAATCTGTGAGGAAGTGGTCAGTTCCCTCTGGAGTGTCATGGAAGACCTCCTCAGCACAGCCTATCTCCTCTGCAGCAGTAGTGGGTAAGAAGCACCGATAGTCTATGCAATTTTCCACACCAGAGCATTACAAAACATTTGCTTAGGTCCTAGGGCAAGAAGCCCAATCTCTTAGGATCTGTGACCCCTTCACAAACACAGGCATAATCCCTGTGTGGTTTAGGAGACAGCCTTCATGAGTTACTAACGTTCATAGTTCTGTGGCTCTCTACTCGTTCATGGAGTCACAGAATTACTAAATCAGAGAGGTAGAAGGGACCTCAGTTGGCCTCTTGGAAGCTTCTCCCAATGGCTCCTGGTTCTGTCTTCTGGGACCAAACAGGACATGTCTAGTCTCCTGCCTCCCTCAGTCTTTCTCCAGCCTTAACCTTCACTCAGTTTCTTCAAGTGGTCCTCCTTTAACATCAACTCCAGGCTCTTCACCCATCCTCATCACCCTCTTCTGGACGCTCACTGAGCTTGTCAGTGGCCATCCTGAATTGTAGCTCCCCAAACTGAACACCCATGAAGGCTTCTCCAGGTGATGTCGGACAAAGGCGGAGTACAGAGGGACCACCATGTCCTTGTTCCAAGAAGACACGGCTCTCCCTACAGCCCAGGATCACATCCACTGTTTTAGTTGATGCATCTCATGGCTAATAGATACTAAATTTTTCGTTCACCAAAGTGCCCAGATCTTTTTCAGAATAATTGTTTTCTATCCATGCCTGCCCATCTTATTTGAGCCATCCAGTTAGTTAATAAACACTTATTAAGTGCTTGGTATGTGCCAGACATCATGCTAAGTACTAGAAGCCACATGGTGCTGGGAGATAGGCACTCTGGATATTAGTAACCCCATTTTAGAGGTGAAGAAACTGAGGCTTAAACTTACGTGACTTGGCTAAGATTATATAACTAGTAAGTGTCAGAAGAGGGCTCTGAACCTAGGTCTTCCTAACACAAAGTCCAACACTATTCACTCTCTGGTTTCCTCCACTGATGGCAACAGATTTCAACCCTCCCATGCCTTCTCAGCCCAAGGGACTTTTCTCCATGTCCCCCCATAAATACTCCACCCAAAGTGCTGGGGGTCTTCTTCTGGTTCTTTGGACATACAGACATGGTTATCAGTGGAGCATGTGGGTGGACCATGGGTCATTGCTCACCCGTGCCCTGTGATGAAGCCATCTACTTCTCCAGCTGCATGTTTCTCTGATGACATCTTTTACTCTCCTTCTCTTGGGCAATTCTTGGTAGGTAATGTGGGGCAGCCTGTTTGTGCCTACCATGGGCTGTTGCATTTCTCTTTGGATACAGCTTTAATTCTTTGAAGACAGTGATACTTCATGCTTGGTCACCATGCAGCATCCTTAGAAAAAAGTGTTTAAGAAATGGACCATTCTTTTGGGGACAAGCTAGGGGATTACAAAACATGGCAGTTTCCCTGAAGGCAGTTCAGTCTGCTCTCCTATTCTGGACCTACTTCACTGTCAGTGTCTGTCTAAGCTATATGCACTGATGGAGTCTACTTGAGTATCATTGTCTGCCTATCAGACATTTTTCATCCACTTGGTTTTTCTTGTGTGGATACTTAGGCCCAACTCATAAGAATGATTATAGATCTTATTTAGGAGACCACACTTTTCTGGAACTTGATGAGATCAGTATTCTATCACCTGGAAACTGCAGTAGTGGAAGGACCTGTATGTGTCTAGAGAATCTCTTCTATACATCTTTTTGTACTTTTCTCATCAACTTCTAGCACAGGAACTGGCATATATCAGTTACTTAAGAAATGTCCATTGAATTAAATTAACTACATATATGGGGCTAGCCAAAAAAGGAAGTGTTTTTGAGTGCTTGAAAAAGCCCTTTTTGTTCTGTACTCTTTAACTATTATGATATAACAATAATTATTATTAGTGGAGTTAATATTCTTAGAATATAACTTCTTGAAGATGAGGAGGGCAAGTAGGAGGAAGAGAGAAGCACAGCAAGTGTTGGGGGGCTGCCAAGGGTATAGTCCAGGGATCTGTTCTTGGCCCTGTGCTATTTAACATTTTGATCAGTGACTTGGATAAAACAACAGAAAGCATCTTTGTCAATTTTGAAGGTGACATAAAGCTGGGAAGTATAGCCATCACAATGGATGAGTGGGTCAGGACCTTGACAGGAGAGAGCACTGAGTTGAATCAAATAAGATTAAACTTAATAGAAATAAATATAAAGTCTTAAATAGGAGGATCCAAAAATCAACTTCACATATACAAGACTGGGGAGGCATGGTGAGACAGTAGTTTGTCTGGAAAAGATCTGGGGGTCTTATTGGACCACAAGCTCAATATGAGTCATGGCAGCAAAGAAAGCTAATGTGAACCTAAGATTGCATTAAGGGAGACATAGCATCCTTTTTCTGGCCATGTCTACTTAATAGTGTCAGAAGGGGTGCAGCCAAAATGACTGCCACCATGCTCTAGCTGCCTTCTCCCTCCAGCCCTCTGGAGGGAGCCCTCTCTCATTGGTGAGTTCTTCCCAGAACCTCCATTTTGAGGAAGGGCCAGACCAGCCATCCTTTAATCTCCAGACATTGATATTGTGTCGCTATGTAGGTGCCACTCCCTGAACCCTGCTTTGTGTTATCTTTCAATATTAGAATGTAATTAGAATGCAATCTACTTGAGGGCAGGGACTTTCTTTCTTTTTGCTTATATTTGTATCCCCAACATTTACCTGATACAGAGTAAACAAAAGGTGCTAGGTTTGGACAAAGGGAAGACAGATGCGGTTCCTGCTTTTGCTAACCTACCTGTTGAGTCATTGACCCTCTCTGGGTCTCAGTTTTCTCACATACAAAGAGAGAGAGTCAGGCCGGATGGCCTCTGGAGTGTATGTCCTGCCACTGAGGGAGGGCACTGTTGTCTTGGGGCCAAGGGCCAAAATAATGCATCTTGAACCCAACTCCCAATTCTCTCCTGGTAGGAAAATTCTCCCACTGTCTTGGAAGCCATAAGTCACCCCCATCCCAGTGGCTGGGCCCTGCCAGGGTGTCCTGAATGCTACATAGGCCTGGACACCTTTATCCAGAGACAGCAACGCTTTTGCATAGCTGGAGTGGGGAGGAATCATTACATGTCTGGGCAGCCTAGGCTATGAGAGAACCAGAAAGAGGTCCCTGAGGGCTGTAATAGCTGCCCAAACCTCTTGTGGGAGTGAGCAGCAGCGCCCAGCTGAGGCCTGGCTCCAAATGAATGAATGAACAAATGAATGAATGAAAAAATGCACTGTCTATATATCTAGTACATTCCAGGTACTTTGCTAAGCACTTGAGATACTCATACAAAAGTGAAACAGTCCTTGCCCCCCAGAAACTTCCATAGGGAGAGATAGAGGGGAATGGTACTCAGAGAAGAGAATTATGGTCTGGAAAGTCACAGAGATGGTGAGTGGAACAAGACGGCATCTCCAACCTGTTTGAGCATGCCAAAATGGTCATATCACTAATATGGTGTCAGAGGCAGGATTCAACCAAACCCAGGTTGTCTTGACTCAAAGGCCAGCCTTTGACCCACTCCACATAGCTGCCTGTATAATTATAAGTGATAAGTTTTTTCATCCATATGTCTGATTTCAGCAGTGGAGGGAATGAAGAAAAGACTAGTGCTTGGGGTCCCAGAGGGAATGAGCCCCAGTTTGATACTGTGTGATGACCAGTCTCTTTCTCTTTATTTTTTTTTAATTTTGAGTTCCAAATTTTACCCCATCTCACCCCTCCCCCCACTCCAAGAGGGCATGCATTCTGAATACCCCTTCTCCCAGTCTGCCTTCCCTTCTATCTCTCCCCCCTTCTCTTATCCCCTTCCCCTTCTATTTTCCTGTAGGGCAGGATAGATTTATGTACCCCATTTCCTGTATTTCTTATTTACCAGTTGCATGTGAAAACATTTTTTTTAAACATGTGTTTTTAAAACTTTGGGTTCCAAATTTTCTCCCTTCCTTCCTCCCCACCCACCTTCATTGAAAAGGCAAGCAATTCAATATAAGTTATACATATGCAGTTATGCAAAACACTTCCATAGTAGACATACTGTGAAAAACTAACTCTATTTCCCTTAATTCTATCCTGCCCCCCCATTTATTCTATCCTTTCTTTTGACCCTGTCCCTCCTCAGAAGTGTTTGCTTCTGATTACCCCCTTTCCCAGTCTGCTCTCCTCTCTATCATTCCCCTGCTCTCTTGTCCCCTTCTCCCCCTATTTTCCTGTAGGGTAAGACAGATTTCCATACCCAATTGAGTGTGTATGTTATTCCCTCCTTAAGCTAAATACTGTGAGAACAAGATTCACTCATTCCCTCTCACCTTCCCCCGTTTCCCCTCCACTGTAAGAGCCTTTTCTTTTCTGTTTTTTTTTGTGAGATAATTTACCCTGTTCTACCTCTCCCTTTCTCCTTCTCCTAGTATAATCCTCTCTCACCCCTTAATTTTATTCTCCAGATATGACCCCTTCATCTTCAACTCACCCTGTGCCCTCTATCTATCTATCTATCTATCTATCTATCTATCTATCTATCTATACACACATACATATAATTTTTTCCCTCCAACTACCCTAATACTGACAAAGGTCTCATGAGTTACAAATATCATCTTTCCATGCAGGAATGTAAACAGTTCAATCTTATTAAGTCTCTTATGATTTCTCTTTCCTGTTTACCTCTTCATGTTCCACTTGAGTCTTGTGTTTGAAAATCAAATTTTCTATTCAGCTCTGGTCTTTTCATCAAGAATGCTTGAAAGTCCTCTATTTCACTGAATGACCATTTTTCTCCTGAAGGATTATACTCAGTTTTGCTGGGTAGGTGATTCTTGGTTGTAATCCTATCTCCTTTGCCCTCCAGAATATTATATTCCATGCCCTGTGGTCCCTTAATGTAGAAGCATGATTTTCTTGCATCACTCTCATTTCTCTTCCCAGTTTTTCCTCTACTTCTCTTACTTGCTTCTCAAAATCCCTTTTGAGCTCTTCCAAGGCCTGGGACTGATTCATATTTTTCTTAGAGGCTTTGTACACAGGAGCTTTTACTTTGTTGTCTTCTTCTGGTTGTACGTTTTGATCTTCTTTATCACCAAAGTAAGATAATATAGTCTGACTCTTTTTGCGCTGCTTACTCATGATCCTGGCCAAATACTTGAGTTTTAAACTCTTTGTTAAGGTAAAAGTCTGCTTCCAATGTGGAGAATGTACTGTCCCAAGCTTTGGGGATTTGTACAGCTGTTTTCAGAGATACTTCTATGGATCTGTAAATTTTCAGCTCTTCCAAGGTGCTATGATAAGGGGTGAGGTGTTTCCTCTCCACCGCCACAACAAGCTCCACCATGCCAGCGCTCCTCCTCGCCCCAGGACCACCCCTCAGAACTGTGACCCAGATCCAAGCATGGGCAAAGCAAGAGATTCCTGCCTCAGCCCTGGCAAAGACATCCTTGCAATCCCCCTCTGATCAGCCACTCGATTCCCCCTCAGTCTGTGGGCCGGAAGCTCAGGAGGCAGCTGCTGCCCTGGGCCACACTCGGGATTTGCGGCTGAGACCTAGCTTCTCTCTCATCGTAGTCACAGACTTTTCCCACTGACCTTCCAAGTTGTCTTTGGTGTTCATTGTTTGAGAAGTCTGGAAACCGCCACAGCTGCCTGTGATTCAGTCCTCTGAGGCCTGCTCCAGGGTCACTGCAGCCTGCTCGCCCAGGCTGAACTGCGCTCTTCTCCCTGCCTGGTGCAATATACCTTTCTGATCAACCATCCAGGTTATCTTGGGCTGGAAATTTGTTTCACTCTGTCTTTTTGTGGGTTCTGATGCTTTAGAATTTGTTTAGAGCCATTTTTTTACAGGTATTTGGAGGGGTTTGGGGGAGAGCTCAAGCAAGTCACTGCTTTCCCTCCGCCATCTTGGCTCTACCCCTCTTTCTCTTTACTTAATGGAACATTTTGTGTGCGCGTGGAGTCCATCCAGTTGTCCAAGGTTGATTTCAGTCTTTTCCCTGGTGAGATGCTTTGCTGTTTCTCACATGGTCCAATCTCTTCTTTTATCTCTAGGTTTGGGAACAATGGGAAGAAGCATCGTCATCTGTCTGATCAGGGCCAACATTCCAGTTATTGCCATGGAACAGGACGAGAAGCAGCTGGATTGGGCCAAAAAGGTGATTGTTTCCCTCTTAGAACAAGAAGCCTCCAAACAGAAACAGAGTGGCCAAGAGTGGAAATGGCCGAGACTCCAGTTCACCACCTCCCTAGATGAGGTAGCAGATGTGGATTTGGTGATTGAGGCTGTTTTTGAGGAAATTGCGCTGAAGAAACAGGTCTTCAGCAAATTGTCAGCCATATGTAAGCCTTCAGCTTTTCTGTGCAGCAATACCTCTGCTCTGGATATCGATGAGATTGCTTTGTCCACACGCCATCCTCAACAGGTCATTGGCACCCATTTCTTCGCCCCAGCTCATGTTATGAAATTATTGGAGGTCATCCCTAGTTGTTATTCATCCCCCACTACCATTGCCACCGTCATGAGCTTGGCAAAAACCATTAAAAAGGTTGGCGTTGTGGTTGGAAATTGCTTTGGATTTGTTGGCAATCGAATGCTGCTTGCTTTCTACGATCAGACTAATTTCTTAATAGAAGATGGTAGCCAGCCAGAGGAAGTTGATCAAGTTCTAGAAGAGTTTGGTTACAGAATGGGTCCTTTTCGAGTAGCAGATCTGTCTGGGTTGGATGTGGGTTGGAGATCACGGAAGAGTCGAGGCCTCACAGGACCTACCTTAGCCCCAGGGACACCCACGCGCCAACGTGGCAGCAAACGGTATTGTCCAATTCCTGATATTCTGTGTGAACATGGAAGACTTGGCCAGAAGACTGGCAAAGGCTGGTATCAATATGACAAACCAATGGGCAGGATTCACAAACCGGATCCCTGGCTTTCTAAATTCCTATCTGAATACAGGCAGAACCATCGTATTGAGCCACGGGTCATAACACCAGATGAGATCCTGGAGCGCACAGTGTATTCCCTCATCAATGAAGGCTTTCGTATCTTAGAAGAAGGCATGGCTGCTGGCCCTGAACACATTGATGTAATCTACAATAATGGTTATGGATGGCCGAAGCACAGGGGTGGACCCATGTTCTATGCCTCCACGGTGGGACTACCCACAGTGGTTGAGAAATTACAGAAATATTACCAGAAGAATCTGGACATCCCCAAGTTGGAACCCTGCAATCTTCTGAAGAAATTGGCCTCCCAGGGGAACCCTCCTCTTCAGGAATGGCAGAGCTTGGGGGGATTTCAAATCAGCAAACTGTGACTTCACTCACAGAGGATCCCCAGGTGAGGCCTTCCACATACCACCCTCAGGCAAACAATGTTGAAACAAATCAAAATTCAAAGGCTAAGATCTATGGGGAAAATCATGGGCATGGTGACCCCTTCTGTGGGGCTGCTCCTGTATGGTGATTCTAATGGTTCAATACCATAAAGAACTTATGGATCAGATCTTCTGGAGGCTCATGGCCACAAAACTTCTTCCCAGGCATCTGAATTGTCTCTTTTGACTTGATTCTATCCTGTGAAAACAGTCCGCCTTGGTAATGTTTCAATGGCATTTGAATAAGAAGTGGTTGGAGGAGCATGATGGGTATAAGACAGGCCCAGAGTCACTGGATTCAACCATCTCCACCAGCTATCACCCGATGCTTCTTCTCTCCTTGGCTAAATGCCTTGAGAAAGCTATACTCAGTGACTCTAGTTCTTCCCTCATTCTCTTCTATGCCCTCTAAAATCATATTTCAGACATCATTATTCATCTGAAACAACTTTCTCTCGATTTACCAGGGATTTCTTCATTGTCAGATCTGGTGGCCTTTGTTCAATCATTCTTTTTTGACCTCTCTTTAGCATTTGACATTATTGATCATGTCCTCCTGAGTAGTCTCATTTCTCTGGAATTTAGTAATACTGTTCTGTTCAGTTTTCCTCCTATTTGTATGACTCCTCCTCAGTCTACTTTGCTGCATCCATGTTGTGCTCATTGATCATGGATGTCCCTTTAAGTTTTATCCTTGGACCTCTTCTCTTCTCCCTCTATGGTCTCTCTCATTTGGTTCCCATGGGTTCAGTAATCTTCTCTTTGAAGATGACTCCCAGATCTAAGTAAGCAACTTCAGTCTCATGAGCTCCAGTCCAGAATCATCAACTGGCTGATAAGCATTTCAAATGAGATGTTCCATTGGCATCTCAAATTCAATGTGTCCAATATAGAACTCTTGCTTTTCCTCTCAAATGCACCCCTCTTTTGAACTTCTTCATTATCATCAAAGACAGGTAAGCCATCCTAGCTAAAGTAACAAGGAACCCTGAGGGAGAGACAGGTGATAGCATGTGCCAAGCAGCTCAAACCACCAGCACTACCTTGACCCCCTCCTCTTTTCAGACCCTGATGGAGATAGTCCAAGACCCTTAATTGAAAAGCTTTGGAAAAAGCAGTGCCTCCCACATTACTGGACCTATTCCAGTCCTGCCCTTCCAGTCACCTTTGGAGAAGTGTGTGCCTTTTTTACCAATACCAGTTGCCACTTATGCCAGGCAAACCCAAGAGTCCTGGCCAAGGTAGCACCTTCCAGATCAAGTGTACTGCTTCTAATCCAGCCTCTACAGTGATCATCTTAAGAACCATCCCCTGTGGGGATGCTATCTGGCAACCATATTCATCATGTTATTATCATAGCTTCTGAAGATGCAGAACAGAAAGTCTTCACTATCAAGATCCAAATGCCACTCAAAGAATTGGAAATTGAGGGGATGCCCTACTATTGGGGAATGGCTGAACAAATTGTAGTACATGATTGTGATGGGATACTATTGTGCTATAAGAAATGATGAATAGAATGCTCTCAGAAAAACCTGAGAAGATCTATAAGAACTGATATAGAGTGAAATGAGCAGAACCAGGAGAACACAGTAACAGCAATACTGTATGATGGTCAACTGTGAAAGGCTTAGCTATTCTCAGCAATACAATGATACAAGACAATTCTAAAACACTTATGATGAAAAATGCTGTCCACCTCTGGTGAAAGAACCAAGGGAGTCTGAATGGAGATCAAAGCTTACATTTTTACTTTCTTTATTTTTCTTGGCCTTTTTTTTGGTCTACATTTTCTTTTGCAACATGGGTAATATGGAAATGTTCTGCATGACTGCACATGCATAATCTACATCAAACTGCTTCCTCTCAAGGAGGGGGGAAGTGAGGGAGGAAGAGAATTTGGAACTTAGAATTTTAAAAAAATGTTAAAAATTTACATATAATTGAGAAAAAAGTAAAATAAAAAATTAAAAGTTAAAAAAAGCAAAGACTCTCTGGGAAGAGGCAGGAAGAAGGCTACAAGGAGAAATTTCTGTGATATGACAACAAAAGAAATCAATAAAAATCAATTCAAAACAAAACAAAACACAAAGGAAATAGGAAACAGATACTTACCACACTCTGCATCACGTCTATATTAAGACACTTTGTTTATACATTAAAAAACAATTCTTGTCACTATCAAATGATTGAACATCAGAAATGGAGACAATTTTGTCTGTGGAGATCATGTTAAAGAAGAAGGCTTCTTTGCTGCTGCCCCCTGAAGGCCAGGGGACTTTTCCCTGTGATCTGCAGCTGAAACCTTCCCTATGCATTGTGTCTCCTGTTGGGGGAGGGGAGCTCCTTGAGAGCAGGGACTGTTTTCTTTTTATTTGTAACCTCTGTGCTTTGCATACAGTAAGTGCTTAATAAATGCTTATTCATCCATTCTTTCATTGAGTCACTCATTTAAGGGCACTCCTGACCCCCACCCAGGTTTGCAACCTCAGTGTCCTCCCTGACTCCTCACTCTCATTCAGCCACATGTGTAACCAGCTGCCAAATCTGCCATTTGCATCTCCCCAGCAACTCTCAGACACATCTCCTCTCCTCCGGTCACACAGCCACCATCCTCCTTCAGGCCCTCATCCTCTCTCCTGGACTATTGTAATAACCTCATAATTGGTGTCTCTGCTCCAAGCCTCTTCCCACTCCAATCCATCTTCCACACTGCTGGTAAAGGGAATTCCCTAAAGAGTAGGTCTGATCATGTCACTCTCAATAGACTCTAGAGATTCCCTATGAGGTAAAAAAAAAAAAAAACTCATTGTCTTGCAACTAAAGCTCCCCACAACCTGGTCCCTTCCTAACTTCCCAATCTTCTTACTCCAACTATGGTCCAGCCAAGTTGGCCCCCTTGCAGGTCTTCACCTATGATGTAATCTCCCACCTCCACACCTCTGCATCACCTGTCTGCTGTGCCTGGAATGTCTCCCTACTCACCTCCAACTCTTGGAATCCCTGCTTCTCTTCAAAACCGGGTTCAAATTCTGGCTTTTCCACTTACTTGTATGACCTTAGGCAAGTGGCCTCACTTCCCTGGGCCTCAGTTTCCTCCTCTGTAAAATGAGAGGGATGGCCTTCAATCTCTAGATCTACATTCCTAAGACTTTTATTGGAGAGGTGGGTGGCTATGGGTACAAAATGCAGCACCCACTATCCAATGTAGTCAATATGTTGGTTAATTTGTTGGAGCTTTCTTTTTTTCCATAATGGGAGGTGAACAGCATAGCAGAGGTTATCATTGAATACGTCTTATATAAAACTTAAGCTACCCTAGCTTCTTCTGGCTGAGCACATGTGCTGGTTCATTGCATGCTCCATGGGATGTGGTGCCATCCGAGATATTACTTTAGAAACAAACTCTTTGTTAGGAAGGAAGGTTGACTGGCTAGGAATTGGGGAGAGGGGCATATTTGGACATCAATGTCACGTGAAAACAAAAGGTGTCAATAACACCAAATGAAACAAAAAGGATTCTTTTCATAAGTCTAAAGACAAAGGCCAAGGGAGGCAGCCTTCAGCCATCTCTTGGTACTGGAATCTCCTAACATCTCTCCTTTGGTTAGCTTGAGAACAGAGAGCAAGTCATCTACCTTCCAGGAAACTGTTTCAAAGGTATAGACCACAGACTGTTTCTTGCAAGTGTTCAGCCATAGGCATCTTCCTTCACCATGAAAAAAAAAAAAAGTAGGATGACAACAGGAGAAAAAAGATTTCTTTAGATTGACATGCCCAGTAGGACGAGGCCTTTGAATGAGCCCACATCTGATCTGTTCTTAATGTTTAGACCAGCACACAACATAGGTCAGTACTTAGACACGTGGACAGGCCTTTCAAGTTTTGCCTGCAGACATTCAGGCATCTTCATGCAATATTTATCGGCCAGCTTTCTTTTGACTGAAAATAGCCTGTCAGGGTGAGAACAGGGAATCAGGTTATGCTGGAACAAACAGATTGGGCATCAACATTACCACGCTTATGCATGGATTTTCCCAGGAGAGGAGAGAAAGAAGGTTTGGTATTGTGGTCCATTAAGTATAGAGAGCATTAGAGGCAGGGCAACGGGCAAAGTATGGGACCAGTTGACTCCCTTCCACCAATCACCCCAGCATTGGAAACTGGGTTGTAAATGTGCTGATATTTGTTGGTTATTCTTGACCCTCAGAAGACAAGGTGATCTAAAGACAGGGTCTTGAGGTCCATGCCAGCCAGGTGTGCTGGTGAACCTGACTGAGTAGGGCTGAGGGCAGCCAAGAAAGGGTAATTGTATTAGCTGGGCCATGAAGAAGAAATATGAATCAGCTGGCAGAATAGAAATAATGGCTGTTTTAGAGTCAGAGGCCTCTCTGGCCTCAGTTTCCTCATCTGAATGTAGTGGGCTTTTAGCCGATGATGATTCCCCCACCCCCACCCTCAGCCCCATAGCCTTAGTGGGTGTTAGCTGTGGGAACTAGTTGACAACCACACCAAACCCCAACTCCTCTGCCTGTAGCTTGATTTTTTCCCCCTTATTAATTCTCCTCCTGAGTTCTAACACAATCAAGAGGTATGTCCCAATATTTTCTCATAAATTTATAGAAATGCACAATATCTCTTATTCATCAGTTAGCCCTGAGTCCCCACTACCAGTTTATTAAATAAATCAGAGAAACCTCTTTACCCATAAGCTTTAGTTCATCTCTTCCCACTCTCTTCCTCTCTCCCCCTTTCTTTCCTCCCTCTGTTTCTGTCTGCCTCTGTCTCTCTCCATTTCTATATATACATACACTTTATATACATATGTATGTAATACATTTGTGTGTATATATGTGTATTATATATAATACAGTTTCATATATATATAATATGCACACATGTAATTCTCTAGTATCATTGTTGTTGTTCAATCATTTCTTTAGTCATGTCTGACTCTTTGTGACCCCGTTTGGAGCTTTCTTGGTAAAGATATTGGAGGGGTTTGCCATTTCCTTCTCCAGCTCATTTTACAGGTGAGGAAACTGAGGCCAACTGGGTGAAGTGACTTGCCCAGGGTCACCCAATTAGTAAGTATCTGAGGCCAGATTTGAACTCGGGAAGGTACGATGGCACCACCGAGCTGCCCTTTCCTTAGTCTTAAACAAACATCAGTATTACAGGCTATATACAATTATTAGCAGTGAATATTTCAACAATGTGTAGCCCTAATTTGCAGACACAAGAACTCCCAGAATTTCCAGCTATGGATGTTTTTGAGAGAAAATCTGGGTGGCTGTGTGTGTAGGTGACTAGGGTTGGTTGGGGACAGTTCTGGAAAGAAGGACGAGGAAGAAAAGAGAGAGATACTGAATTGGAGGAAAGCTCTCTACCTTGAAGAAGAGAGATGTGTAGAGTGGCATCCATAGATCCAACTCTTTAATCTTCCCAGCACTTGCATTTAGAAACACGTGGTTGTAGAGAACAGCCATGGGTGGTGTGTGGCTTAGGGATAGGAATCTGATTTGGGGACAGGCCCACTCAGTTATGTTCTTCCCTAACCAACAGCTTCTGGAGAGGGGGGAAGGTCAGAAAGTCACCGGCTGCTGTATTTTCACTGTGATAATTGTTTCCCTCACTGGATATTCCATTTGCTTCCCACTTTCCATTATGATTGTTCTCCTTGGTATTAATTTATACTGGCCTCCCTTATGTGATTATTTGGGCAGCACTGGGGCTATGGGACGGTAGAGGAGGGTATGGATATATTCAATAGGTCCTCCATAGCTTAGCTCAGAAGTCAGGCCCAGCCAAGCACCTGGCACTTAACAATTCCACCCCACCACCCCCTTCAGGTTACCAACCCTTTAAATCAACTCAAAGTTATAGGTGGGGGAAATAAAGATCTGAGGGGGTAGTTTAAAATCAAACATGAATTCTCCCCTAAACATCCTATTTACATATCACATTTTAATGAGCCCAGAAGTCAAGGACACAAAAAAGGGGTGGGGGAAGGAGGCACAGGAGAGGATTTGGGCTGCGGGGACTTTTTTGTATTCTACCTTTAGCCCTTCACTTCTAGACAGTGTGGGCAAAATACTATCTAGCTACAAATGTATCATAGTGAGAAAGATTCCAATCAGAGGCACCTCTATCAACTGTTAACTACTGACTTCTTCAATTTCGGAAACACAGTTTTGTCGTTCAGCTCTCAGGATGACGGTGAAAGTTTCTCAAGGATTCTTTTCAGGGAATCCTCTCCACAAGAGGTAAACTCAGTCACTTAAGAGAAAATGTTCTTTTTTATCTTATGTGCTTAAACATCTCTCTCAAGACAGGACAACAAGTAGTTTGGAAATGAGAGCAGTGTTAAAACAAAAAAAATCAAATTTTTTTTTAAAAAAGTAGTCCAAAATAGTTACTTCTCTCTTATGTGGCACTGAGCTCTGAGCACCAAATGAGTAAGAAATGCATGGTGTTGAATTTGAGTACAAATACCCAAACAGATTCCAAGTTTCTTCTTTAGAAAAGTTGACCCTACCTGACGCATTCAATAACCACCTCTGTGTAGAAGGGAACTGTGTGGGTAAACATCTGCTTTAGACTCCAAACATCTCACAACAGAATGTCAACTATGGTTCTGGCCCATATGTTTTGTTTTCTGAAGCATATGTAACCCTGCACCACCAGAGTTGCCATTCAGGTCTGCTCAGTATCAAGAGTTGCAAAAGAAAACCTGAGTGTACTTGGTGGACAGCCTACAGGGTATTTATGGGAGACCAGGGACAAGAATCCCATTGGATAAGAAAGCCTGGAGGGTTGCAATCTACACAATGATGTCAAACCCTGTAGAAACAGGGGCCCCTAAACTGTACATAAGGATTCCTGCAGGACACATACTGACCTAGAAAGCCACTTATTAACATTATCCCTCTTCTATTGTGTTTTTATTTAGTTTGTTCAATATTTCCTATCCCATTTTAATCAATACTGATCTACACCACTGGAGGGAGTACCCACATGGATGAGATCACAGATTCAATGAAATAAAACACAGGGGGTTCCAAAAGTTTTCCGCTTTTAGCTTTTAAAAGGGAATTAAAACTAAAAGTACTCCAGGACTTTTGGAACACCTCATGCACTAATCTCTTTTAATCAGCAACCCAGGACATCCGCACTATGGCACACAACATAATTCAGCTATGAGCCCACTGAAATTCAGCTGTTGCTAATGACTTATTTGAGCCAAATGGCTGTGTCTGTGCACTATGGCGCCACCTAGCTGCCACCTAGTGTCAGTCAACACTGCCATCCTCTGGAGTCCATCCCTATGCTCAGCAGAGAGCAGGAGACCTGGACGGGATTGTGTCAGCTCCTCATAAGAGCACCTTCACCGAGTTTACATCAAGTCTCTGCGGCCAATGGCTGACGTGTCCATTGGGATGAGGCCTCCCCGGCTTTTGCAAAACCAGAGCTGAAGATATTGACCATTACAGCATCCAATGGCTTCTATATCCCATGGTTCTGTAGGAGGAAATCTCACTTGAATACAGAATCAGTAAAAAGGCTTCCCTGAGTCATATCATACAAATGAAGTTAGAAGATGTCACTAAAAACTCCAGTAGCATTCTTATCGATATCTTTTTCAAAAATTACCTTATATCCTTCCCCTCCTCTGCCCAATAAGTTTTCCCTTGTGACATAGAATAAAAAAGAAAAAGAGAATCATACAGCAAACTAAAAACACAGGAATGGTATCTGATTAGTGTATGCTGTGTTCCACATCCATAGCCCCCCTCCTCCTCCATCTGCCAAGAAGTGATGTGGCACAGTGGATAGAACACCGGCACTGGAGTCAGGAGGACCTGAGTTCAAATATGGTCTCAGACCAAACACTTGACACTTACTAGCTGTGTGACCCTGGGCAAGTCACTTAACCCCAATTGCCTTGCAAAAAAAAAGAAAAGAAAGAGTGTGGAGTTGAGGATGCCATTGAGGTAGTAAGCTTGGGTGTTGGGGAGGATGGCAGTGCCCTGAACACTAATAGAGAAGCTCAGAAGAGGGGATGATGAGCTCTGTTCTGGAAAGCTGACTATGAGATGTCTACAATCCATCCACTTCAAGATGTCGTATAGGCAGTTTGTCTGCTAGGCTCCAAGTCAAGAGAGGTTAGGGCCAGATAAACAGATCTGAGAATCACCCACATGGAGATGATAATTCAGTCCATGAGAGCCAAGGAGGTCACCAAGCTAGAGACTATAGAGAGAGAAGAGAAGAGGGTCCAGGCTGGAGCCTTGGGGGGCTCCATGATTAGTAAGCATGACCTGGATGAAGCTGCAGCAAAGGACAGTAGGAGCCAGACATCGCACCAGGCATTTTACAAACAATATCTTATTTGATGTTATTTGATGTTATCTAGAAACTAGATGTGATTTCACTGATAGAGGAAACTCCCAGGGGATTAAGATTTAACCAATGAAAGCTGCCACATTTGGGGTAACTTAGAGAAGTATTATATTATAATTATTATATAATCATTAATATAATAATTAGAATATAATTAATACCACCAGTATAATATTTAAATAAAGTGTTGTATTATATTGATATAATAATATACTATAATAATTAGTAAGTAATCTTAGAGAATTGCCTAGAGCCCTGAGAGGTTAGGTGTCTGACCCAGGATCACACAGCCAACATGGATCAGAAGTGACGCTTGGATCCAGTCTTTCTGGTTTTGAGAAACTCTCCCCTCTAAATGTTGTTGCTTCTATAAGAAGGGAAAGAGATACAATTTCTCAGTTTTTCTTAGGGGCCAGACTCGGTTGTCATCGTTACACAGCGCGCAGTTTTGTTTAACAACAACAACAAAAACCAACTCAAGTTTCAAATTACAGGTAGAATTTGGGCCATGATTTTGTCAAGTCAACATCTTCACTCTCCAGTGGGGACCCTGAGAATAGGGAGGCCCTCGGGGTGGTTCACGGTGTAGACTCAGAGTCAAGGTCAAAGGCAAGGAGGACTAGGGGGCGAGTCTAGGAGGTGCTAAGTAAGGAAAGCTCCACTCCCAAGAGATGATTGAAGACTGGGATTATTATTGTTAACGACATGTCCTAGGTTGTGTGGGACAGTCCTCATTCTGTATGTTCCATCCCATCATCTCTATAATTCATGGAAACTTCAATATTTCAGTAAATGGTGACTGAATGAGTCAAGTCTGTAATTATTAGAATTTTTTTAAGTCACAAAAGCCACAAAAGGTGGAGGGAGAATCACAGGCTGAAAGAGGAACATTTTGATTACTCACAAAAATGCCTATTAGCCCTTCCAATCTGTGGCCAAGCGTTGTTATTTTGTGACATCTCTCAGTTATGCACCCTTAATGTTATTATACAAATAACATCAAATAAGATATTGTTTGTAAAATGCCTGGTGCGATGTCTGGCTCCTACTGTCCTTTGCTGCAGCTTCATCCAGGTCATGCTTACTAATCATGGAGCCCCCCAAGGCTCCAGCCTGGACCCTCTTCTCTTCTCTCTCTATAGTCTCTAGCTTGGTGACCTCCTTGGCTCTCATGGACTGAATTATCATCTCCATGTGGGTGATTCTCAGATCTGTTTATCTGGCCCTAACCTCTCTTGACTTGGAGCCTAGCAGACAAACTGCCTATACGACATCTTGAAGTGGATGGATTGTAGACATCTCATAGTCAGCTTTCCAGAACAGAGCTCATCATCCCCTCTTCTGAGCTTCTCTATTAGTGTTCAGGGCACTGCCATCCTCCCCAACACCCAAGCTTACTACCTCAATGGCATCCTCAACTCCACACTCTTTCTTTTCTTTTTTTTTGCAAGGCAATTGGGGTTAAGTGACTTGCCCAGGGTCACACAGCTAGTAAGTGTCAAGTGTTTGGTCTGAGACCATATTTGAACTCAGGTCCTCCTGACTCCAGAGCCAGTGTTCTATCCACTGTGCCACCTAGCTTCCCACCAGGCGCACAGTAAGTACTTAATAAATGCTTGTGACTAACTTGTTCCTAACCCATGTTAGGCACTTCATATACGTTTGGTGGATGATACTGGACTGGAATAATTAGATTCCTTGTGATTATCATCAACACTGCATCCAGTAATACTTTAGGTCTATAATTATTTAAACCAAATCTCTGCTTCTTATGTTTACATGAGCAAGCATTATGAAATGAAGAGACAAACTGGCAATTCTTACATGCGCATACTTTATGGTTAATGAAAAATCAGCGCTATTCATGCTTATTAAAATGGACAAGTAATTTAATAAGTGTAATTAGGCAATTAATAGACAGAGGAGTCCAGCATATGTCAGCAAATGTGATTGAGAGTATATATCTGTTTGTTTGTTTTTTCCAGTTTTATTGAGAATTGTACAACAGGATGGAGGTTGAGGCCAGAAGGGGCTACAGATATTGTGAGGTTGTAAACAGAGGGCCAGCCTGGGAGGCAGGTTGGACTGAATTCAGTAATAATAACTAACATTTCTATGGCACTTACTATGTATCATATATTCTTCTTCCCTCCCCTATGCATCCCTTGTAATGAAAAGAAAAAAAAAAGAGAGAGGAAAAAAGCAATTCTCAGCAACTAAGAACTAAACCACACACACACACACACACACACACACATATCTGATAGTATTTGTAATACTCCACACCTATAGTCCCCCACCTCTGCAAGGAAAGGAGGGAAGTATATTTCTTAGACAACATGCTGAGACAATTTGCCAATTTGCCTCAGTGAGGGAGTTTGTACACTGGGAGTTCAGGTTTCTATACTAATGAAGTAACAAGTCCAACCAAAGTCATCATTATTATATATTCAGGGTATATTAGGAACTTTCCTTTTTTTTTCTTAGTCTGTTGAGATGACAATTATATAGTCAGTGGATCTACAATCTCTCCAGTGTGGATAATTCTTCTAATGGTGCAGATTGCATTCATTCATGCTCTTTCATCCTCGCTGACTCTTTTTCATGTCCTTCTTTTCAATACTTGGAAAAAAGTCCATCCAGTGTGCTGGAGACCCTATGTGAGGGCTCTTGATACCACATGGATACCAATGTAGAAGGGAGTTGTCTGTCCATCGGCCAGACACTGCCTCTGTCTCCTTTTCCCGTCATGGTCCCCTCTGAAGAGATCTGCTACACAGCCTCTCACTGCTAACTTGTGATGACCTCTCACACCTCGGTGTACCTTTCCCATGGCTTTTCAGAGCCTGTGGTGTTTCATGACTCAAAACCACAGGGCACCACTAGAAAAGTATGTTGTTGTTCAGTCATTTCAACTGTGTCCAACTCTTCCTGATCCCATTTGAGGGTTTGTTTTGGTTTTTTTTTGGCAGAAATACTGGAGTGGTTCACCATTTCCTTCTCCAACTCATTTTACAGATAAGGAAACTGAGGCAAATGGGGATAAGTGACTCGCCCAAGGTCATCTAGCTAGTAAGTGTCTGAGGCCAGATAAGTTTGTAAAAGTAGGTTGGGCTAAGTTGTGAAGAACTTTATTTTTTATTTTATAAAAACTTTTAAAATTAATTAATTAATTTATTTTTAGTTTTCAACATTCATTTCCACAAGATTTTGAGTTCCAAATTTTCTCCCCATCTCACCCCTCCCCCATCCCACCATGGCATGCATTCTGAATACCCCTTCCCCCAATCTGCCTTCCCTTCTATCACCCCCCTTCTCTTATCCCCTTCCTCTTCTATACTCCTGTAGTGCAGGATAGATTTCTATACCCCATTGCCTATATATCTTATTTCCCAGTTGCATGTAAAAACAATTTTTAACATTTGTTTTTAAAGCTTTGGGTTCCAAATTCTCTCCCTTCCTTCCTCTCCACCCACCCTCATTGAGATGGCAAGCAACTCTATACAGGTTATACATGTGTAGTCATGCAAAACACTTCCATAACAGTCATGTTGTGAAAAACTCACTATATTTCCCTTCATCCTATTCCCCCCATTTATTCTATTCTCTCTTTTGATCCTGTTCCTCCTCAGAAATGTTTGTTTCTGATTACCCCCTCCCCCAGTCTGTCTTCCCTTATATCATCCCTCCTTCTTATCTCCTTGCCCCTATTTTCCCGTAGGGTAAGACAGATTTCCATACCCAATTGAATGTGTATGTTATTCCCTCCTTAAGCCAAATCCAATGAGAATAAGATTCACTCATTCCCTCTCACCTTCCCCCACTTACCCTCCACTGTAAAAGCTTTTGAAGAACTTTAAATGTCAAGGAGAGGAATTCATATTTGTTTCTGGATTGGGATAGGGAGTCACAGAAGTTTATTGAGGAGAGTGACATGGTCAAACTTACACCTTAAGGAAATCATTTTGGCAGCTATGGGGAGGCTAGATCAGAGAGAGGGCAAACCTGATATAAGGAAACCAACCAGAAGGCTCTTGGAATAGTTCAGATAAAAGTTAATGAGGTACCGACCTCAGGGGGTAGATGTATGAGTAAAGAGGAGGGAATGCATGTGAGAGATATTGGAGAGATGGAAACAAGGTCTGGGTGAGAGAGTGAGGAGTTGTGAGTCAGGGTGACTGGGAGGATAGTAGGGACTTTCCTGGTAATGGGGACATTGGGAAAGAGACATTGTGGGGAAGAGAATGGATTTTGCTTTTGTCATGTTGATTTTGAGATGAAGTTCAATAGGCAATTATTACCATAGGACAGGAGGCCAGGACAGAGAACTTGGGCTAGATATTGAGAACTTGGAGTCATCGGGTTAGAGATACCACTTAAAATCCCAATTCTACACCCTATAATAACAAAACATTTTCTATACTAAATATGGGATTCCATTTCATAAACACTTATTAATCTCCTACAAATAACAATTTGCTATTGGTTAAGGAGGTTTCCCCACTGGAAGTTTCCTTCACCTTTGGAATAACAGGCTGAGTCCAAAAAGAGTCATCCCATAATGTGTGTTGATCGCTTTACTACACTGGCCGAGTTGTGTCCAATACAAATGACTGATCCATGCTCTCATAGAAGGCTCCTGAGAACAACCATCCAAAAATATAGATGTAAGTGCTCATGGGGGTTTAAATCATTCAGGTTTCATTATTCTTTGCACTTAGCTCTGCCTTTACAGCTTTGAGCCACATTCTCTACTTGCCTTTTATATTAGTAGAATTGGGATAAGAAAAAAAAGAGCATAGCATTTGCTTAACTACTTGCCTAATCAGCTCTATTGATTTACATAAATTATAAATCGGTCTGAGATACTGAAAAGCAGAGACACAAAGAGAGAAGGAGAGATGGATGAGATAAGGAAATCAGAGTGGGGGATGGAGGAAACTTCTGTGGGGCAGAGAGTGGTCTAAGACAAAAGGCAACTAGAAAATATGAAACTGATTATTTTTAAAGTCAGGATGATAAGGGGATCTGGGGTAACTGGAATCCTAGGGGATGGGAGTATAGAACTATATAACTTGGATCCAAGGAATTGGGAGTATGGAATGAGGTAAGTGGGATTGAAAAGGATGGGAGGATGGAAAAAGGTAACAAGAATCCAAGGAGATGAAATATAGAGTGGGGTAAATGGAATGTAAGGAGATGAGAATATAGAAGTAGAGATTCTGAAAGTGATTCAGAGGTCAGAACAATTGAGACAATGTGAATTCGAGAACATTAGAATAACCATAGACCATGTGCCTGTAGTGCTGAACAGTTTATGAAGCAAGAGCTTAAGTCCATAGCATCCCAGATTTAGAGCTGGGAGGGACCTTTGAGGTCATCAAATCCAATTCATTCATTTTACAGATGAGCAAACTGAGGTACAAAGAAATTATATAACTGTAGTATACCAGATTTTGAATCCCATTGTATTTATTATATTAGCATTGTATATTGTATTGTTATATTAGTTATCCCATTGATTTAGAGATGGAAGAGACCTTGGAGGTCATTGAATTGAATTTCACATTTTAGATATAAGTAGATTGAAGCCCAAAGTCACAGTTAGAAGCTAGACCCTGAACCCAGGCATCCTATTCAAGCATATCAGACTCCTTCCCTGAAATAGGAAGAAATGGCAGCAGTCAAAGATAGGAGGATGTTTAGCCTAGAAAAAGGAAGACTTGGTAGGGCCATCAGGTTATCAACTAAGGTAGCTGGGTTAAAGTTTTATTTTTTCAACAATTTGTTTTTATTTAAACATTTTATTTATTACTGAGAGGAAGCCTAGTATAGTGGATAGAGAGACGATGTCAAAATTAGGAACACCTGAGTTCAGGTCCCATCTCCTGACATACTGTCTGTATGACTCTGGACAGGTCCCTTAACCTCTCAGTGCTCAGGGCAAAACTTGCCGTTTCTGAGAATGAACTGACCTACCTGGTAGAGGGGATTTCCTCTTGGGAGTACTTTTCAGGAGTGAAATTTTGAATGAGATCTGAAATACAAAGGGATACAAACAGAGTTCTGGGTAAGGTCTTAGATGAGGAAAAGTCATTAACTACTAGTGGGGCAGAGAGCAGGGAAAACTTCCTGGAAAGGTCGTGGTCAGAGCAGAATTTTAAAGTCCAGGACCTTGGAGAGGTTCCTTCCTTGGGATAGTAAAGTCTCAAGAGACTAAAAATATCTTGAGGACGGGGACTGTTTCACTTTTGTCTCTCTATCTCCACCGCCTATCAAGTGCCTTGCATACAGTAAGTGCTTAATAAATGCTTGTTTAATTGAACTGAAGCTTGTGGCTGGTATGACCATGTTGGTAGGTGGCTGATGTAGGTTGGAACCGCGGGTTGTTAGAGGTGGAGAAGTTGAAGAATTTTATGGTTAGTGTTGGGGGAAGGGGATGTCATCTCTATAAATATTTACAGCTCCAGAGGATGTAACAGATATGGAATTGGCAAGAAAGACTACAAGCCAGGTACTAAGGAATTTCATGAAATTAAGAGAGTGATTTGGAGCTGAGTTGGTAACAGCAGCAAGAATGGGAGAGAGGATGGAATAAATGAATTACATGGACTTTGAAAAAAAGGGTTAGTGAGGAATTTTAGATGGATGATCTAGAAATGTCAGTGGAGAGTAAGTGATCAGCCGATTCTTCCTTCTGGCTCCCTAAATGGGAGAGAATGAGAAAAGCCACCAAATGGCCAACGTCGGCCACCAGTGGAGAAGGTTGTGAGGAACGTGATGTCTTCAGGGCAAAGCCAGATATCTATCAGTCCCCCTGCTCAAGCTGCCCTCTATTTGCTATCCAAAGCCCTTCAGAACCAATCTGTTATTCTAGGCTGATTCTACATTACTTTCCTTTCCAAAATGACTTGCTCTTCACACTGGCTTACTTTCTGGTCTCTGTACACAGCATTTCATCTATTGCCTTCACCCCTTTGACCAGGCTCTCCTCCATGCCAGGAGTGCTCCATGCCTTTTCCTTCTCACTTCTGCATCTAGGAACTCCTAGCTCCCTCCCCAACTCAGTTTGATTATGACTTCTGTCAGAGACCTTTCCTGATTCCCACGGGAAGTGACTCCACATTTTCAAATCAGTGTGCATTTATTTTGCATTTTCTTACATCAGTGTATGGTTTTTTTCTTCCAAATAGGATGTGAATTCCTCGAGGGCAAAGATAATGTCACTTCTGTCTTTGTATTGCTAACTCTCAGTTTAGTGCCTGGAACAGAGTAAGTGCTTACTAAACGCTTGTTGGAATTTATTGAGTCAAAGAGTATTTATTAAGCACTTACCATGTGCCAGGCACTGTTCCAAGCAATGGGGATACAAAAAAAAAGGCCAAAAAAAATGTTCCTTGCCCTCCAGAAATTCACATTCTTATGAAGGAGATAACAGGCAAATAAATATGCACAGCCAAGATACATACAGTAATCTCAGAGGAAAGGCACTTCTTTAGTGATGAGAACTGGGTAAACCCTCCTACCAAAGGAGATCTGTGCTGAGTCTTGAAGAAAGCTAGGGAAGCCAAGAGTTGGTAGTAAGGAGAGAGAGCATTCCAGGCATGGAGGTCAGCCAGGGTAAATGCAGAGTCAGGAGATGGAAGAATGGCAAGGAGATGAGAGTCACTGGATTGTGGAGGATGAGGAAGGGAGTAAAGCATAAGAAAACTGTAAAGGTAAGAAGGGTCTAGTTTGTGAGGGACTTTTGAAATTGGAGGATTTTACTTTAGATCCTGAAAGTAATAGGGGGCCACCGGAGTTTACTGTGGGGGGGGGGATAACTTGGTTAGACCCATGTTTTAGGAAAATCAGTTTGTCAGCTGAATTAAATGAAAAGGACGAGACAGAAGGAGAATTAAAACTCAAAGATCATAGTATCATAGCTCTATAGTTGGAAGGGACCACAGAGGTCATCTTGTTCAACTCGTTTATTTTACAGATGAAGAAGCCGAGGCCCAGAGAATCTAAGTGATTTGCCCAAGATCATCCAAGTAGGAGAACAAGGATTTGAACTCAGTTTCTCTGACCCCACCTTCTATGCATTTACTACCACATCATATTGTCTCCTGTAGGGGAGTTTGTTGCCTAGAATGAGGATTCTAAAAAGCAGATGGAATGGGAGAATAGAGGCAGTGTGGTGCCACAGAAAGAGCTCTTGGTTTGGAATGAAAGACCCCGAGTCCTAATCCAAGTTCTGCTCTTTACTAGCTATGTGACCCTGGGCAAGTCATTTAACTTCCTTCTGTGATGAAATGGGCTCTTAAAATTAAGGGAGACAGTGTGGTACAATGGAGGGGGCTGCTGCATTTGGGATGAGATGCCCAGGGTCTGAATATTTTTTAAAAATTTATTTATTTATTTTTAGTTTTCAACATTCACTTTTATAAGATTTTGAATTCTAAATTTTCCCCCTCCCCAAGACGGCATGCAATCTGATATAAGCTATACATGTACAATCATATTAAACACATTTCTACATTAGCCATGTTGTAAAAGAAGAATCAGAACAACAGGGAAAAACAGGGTCTGAATCTCGAATCTGTCTCTTACAACCTGTGTGATCCTGAGCCAGTAAATTCCTCTCTATGGGCCTCAGTTTCCCCACCTGCAAAATGAAGGAGTTGGACGAGATGGTGCATCTCTAAGGTCCCTCCCATCTCTCGATGCTCCGATCTTAGCCTCTCTAATGGAGGCTATGGCTAAAAAATCCCTCCCCCTGCGGCTTGCCTGGTAATGGACCTGAACATCATGAGGCCGGACCTCGTGCAGTACATTACAACTGTGATGTCATTTCTAGCTAGATATCAATTAATCAACTAGCTTTTGTGAAGTTCCTACTGTGTTCTTGTACTGTGCTAAGCCCTGGGAATACATAGAAAAACCAACAACACTTGCCTGAGGATGTGAAATCCTTGGCTTTTAAGCTCCACTCCACACAACACTTTCCCACTCCATTCCCTGACCCCGTTTTCCACTCCGTCACTTTCCTCCTCTTTCCAGAGCTATTTACTGTTCCAGTCTCTGCCTGGTCATGTGCTCTCTGGTGCCCCTGTGGAGGCATGGGAGCCCCAGGGAGCCAGGTAGACTTTTCCTGGGGGGCGCGGAGACTGCTGCTGCAGATCAGCTGCTCTCCCTGGGGACGGTGGGGGAAGGAAATGTCAGGAAACATTGAGCAGAGGGCCAGCATCTCTATGTCTCTGGGGAAGCCAGCTGGGGAGGAGGAGAGATGCTGTTTTAACCTCAACTGACTTCAGCTCCAATGTAGATCAGGAGACCTCTGCCTGAGGTTCAGGCAGAGAATGGGAAAGTGGAACAGATCAGGGCTAGGCGCAGTGGTCATAGGGTCCCCATTTGAGTCCCTCGAGAACAGGGGTTCTCTTGCTTTTCTATTTGTTTCCTCATCACTTAGCACAATGCTTTGTACCTGGTGAGCACTTAATAACTGCTCATCCATTCATCTGTGTCCCGTGTGTTTGACCAGGATAACAGATTTAAAACAGGAAAGGATCTTAGAGGCCATTAAGTACAAAGCCTTCATTTTGTCGATGAGGAAACTAAGGGGCAAGAGAAATTAATCAACTTTTCCTTGAGGGCAGAAATAATTTGGTTCTTTATATTTGCATACCCTGCTGCCTAGGGTGCCTGGGGCGCCTGGGGTGCCTGGAACAGAGTAGCTGCTTAATAAAGGCTTGGGGATCAACTGCCCAAAGTCACACAGATTGCATTGCAGAGATCAAGGTCTGCAGCCCTGGCTCCTCTGACTCCAAGCCCACCAGGCTTTCCGCTGTGCAGCTGATAGGCACGGGCTTTGTATCCGGTTTTCTCTTTGTTATTGTTGGCACAGAGAGCAAGGCTATGAATATTGTGATGCGTGTGTCTGTGTAGATCATTTACCTATCTGTTTATTCATCCATCCATTTATTTACTTATTTTTGGACCATTTATTTTTTAAGATCTTAGACTAAGGGCTGGAAGAGACCTCAGGAACCAGCTTGTCTAACCCCCTCATTTTCTAGATAAGGAAGCTGAGGCCCAGAGAAATTCCGTGGCATGCTCAAGCTGCTACTGATCTCCTTGGGAGCCCTGTTCTCATTTTAAAGAAGAGGGGCAAAGAAGGGATGTGACTTGGTCAGGGTCACACAGCTTGTGGGAGCGGAGCCAAGATCTGAACACCTATCCTGCAACTCCTCCAATGTTTGCTCCTTCCCCAAGGTCATGGTCTTCTTTGAGAATTCAAAACAAACATTTCCTGAACTGTATGTGAAAGCTCATTCCTTCAGCACTAGGGTTGTCCTTTCCCTAGGGACTACCTGAGCCCCAGGTTGACAAGAGAGGCAGGAGGCATGCTGCAAAGCATTATGGGTTTGGCAATCAGATGACTTGACTCTGGGCTAACACTCACCCCATTTTCACATTTTCCTGGGCTTCATGAGAAAATCAGATGTCTCATCTGCAAATCTGGAGCCATTCCTCCCCCGTCACTTTTGCCTCTAGCTACTTATTGAAATGAGCTAATTAAAGCTAATTTATTATAATTGCTAATCATTGAGCAAAAAAAAGAGATGATTTCATAAAAGAAATGGCACCATTTACATGTCACCTCTCAACTGGAAGGTCAGCCAGCGTGTTTGAGTTTCAAAGTTAAACTTAACGGCTGGGAAGGGCTGGAAAGAGAATTCAAGCTGGACGGAACCTTAGGGAGCATCAAGTCCAATCCCCTTATCTTTTTTGTTTTGTTTCGTTTTTACAGATGAAGAAACTGAGGCCCAGAAGAGGAGCAATGACTTGCCCATACAGATAGCTAACCACATTGCTGGGATTCTGTCCCAGGTTCTCTGATCTGGAACCCACTGTTCTTGTCACCCTGCTACTCACTGCCCGGGAGTAAGACAAGCATTCATAGAATCCTGGATCTAGAGCTGGAGGGGATGTTAAAGGTCATCTAGTTCCTCCCCATTTTACAGATAGGGAAACTGAGGCCCCAAGAAGAGATGTGACTTGCCTAAGGTCATGCAGGTAGGAAGCATCAGAGATGGGATTCAGTCCAGGTTTTCTGTCTCTAGAGTCAGGGCTCTTTCTATTGTATCACAAGACGGTGTGGATGCTGGAAAGCTGAGACGTGGTGAGGATGTTAACGTAAGTGGGAAGATAAGAGGAGGCACATGGAGGATATGAAGAATGCACTTTGGAATATATGAAGGTTTTAGGGTCTGCAAGATGTCCAGGTGGAGCTGTGTGGTAGGTATCTGGCTATGCAGACCCGAAGCTCAGGGAGAAATTAAGGCTGGAGGTAGAGGTCTGGGAGCCCAGACTGCCTCCAAAAGGCCTGTGCTCCAAGCGGGAGGGCCTTGGCATTGTAGTGGGTGTGCAAAGAAGGCAATCTCCCCTCCCTGTGCTCTTTGACCAGGCCTTTGGGACTTTGGAGAGGACCTTGAATTCCTTCTGTGTAGGGAACTTCCAGAAAAGAAAAATCCTCCATAGACATAGGTCAGTACTTTCTAGCCTTTGAGAGCTGCCTAAGAGCACTGAGGTGGGAAGGGTCTGCCCAGGGCCCCCCAGCCACCATGCATTACATCCAGGACTGAGCTCAGTGACTCTGTGACCACCTCTGTAACCACTCGGTGTGTGCTGGCTGTCTCTTTTGGCCTACAGAAACAATCACATGTTTACATATACATATAATGCACATGAGAATATATTATATATACCATGTTACATATAATATACAACCATAAAATATTATATGATAATGAATATTATTATATATGTACAATATAGTATATAAGTATAGACATATATTCTATTAATGCATTATGTCATCTAACATAAATATATAAACATATACATGCATCTAAACACACATGTATACATAGACAAGGGTACAACACAACATATGGGTATATACCTACATGTCTATGTATACCTAGATGTGTGTTTATATGTATGTATATATTTATATATACTTACATGACACATAATATATTAATAGAGTATATATCATAATGTAATCATATATACACTCTATATTATAATATATAATATATTCTGTGTATTAATATATTATACCACAACATATATAATATAATATATAAATATATAATATACCATAATATATTCTATATTGTATATTATCATATTGTAATTAATGTTATTATATATTATATATATGCATGATATAATGTATTATATTGATAGATTCTATTAACATGTTATATAACTTGTAATATATTACAAGCACTACAATATAAACACATGTATACATATAGGTATATGCATAAACATGTGTATACATTTGTGTTTTTATATACACATACATGTACATGTATGTATATATATATACACACACATAAAACGTTTTGCAAAATGCTTTTCTTACAATCACCTTATGAAGTGGGTGGTACCATCGGTCAATCAGTCAATCAATGTTTATTCAGTTTTACCTCTGTAAGAGATTCTGTTGTAAGTACTGGGTGCAGATACAAACAAAAAAAGCAAAAACAGCTCCTTATCTTAAGCAGTTACGTTCTAGCTGAAGAGACAAAATGTAGTGGGCACACACTAACAGCACAGAACATAGATAGAATGTGACCTTAGAGAGAAAGGCACAGGACACAAATAGAATTTTCCCTCTCTTTGAGAAGAGGAAACTGGGAGGATTTGAATGCAGGCCTTCGGGTTGCAGGTCCGATGTGGGCTCTCACAACACCGCCCCTTCAGAAACACAGAAAGGGAGACCCAGAGCAACGGAATAATTTAGCCACAAACAAAGTCCCTCTTCACACAAACACACCCAACACAAAAAGAAAAAAATGGAAATGTTGGGCAGTCATTGATCACAGCAAGGAGAGGACTTCAGAACTGAACAGAAGAAAGGTAGGCTGGTTCACATTGGGAAACAGTCAGAACTCGTGATGATTTTAAGCGGCTCTTTGTAACAGAAGCCCATCCATATAATATCAATATTCTCATGACTGTGAAGATTCTGATTTCAGAAGTGTCCAACTCAGAGAGTGGAAGCTTTTTGAGGACAGGTTCAGTTTCACTTTTGTCTTTGTAGACACATAGCAAAATGACTGGCAAATCTTTACACGTATTTGTTGATTGACTGATTGATATTTCGTAGATATTTTTATGTGTACAGGTTCTTTCCCTTGATGGGTTGTAAGAATACTTTCGTTCCTTTGTTCATAGAACCAAGCATGTAGATAGTGCTCAAAACGTGCTTGTTTGACTGACTGATTATGGGGGATCCCAAGGGCAATGATGGCCATAATTAGGCTGCAACATATGACCAATGATGACCTAGGCCTATGGAGTGTATGATGACTTGGGCCATCAAACAGGCCCTGCCCTGTCAGGAGAGAGGTGGTGGGCTATATAGGTGCAGAATGAGACATACATTTTCAGACATGGCCAGTTGTGTTGATTTGTTTTGCTTGACTGACATTATTTATTTTAAGGGAGGGCTTGATTTGTGGTGGGATATGATTAGGAAGAAAGAATAATATGATAAAAGAAAAGAAGAGCAAAAGCAATTTTAAAATTTAATTTAATTTAAATTTAAAGACATCACTGGGCAACTCTCTAAGAGTGCTAGTTGCAGAGAAAGTGCTGACCCGCTTGGGGAGAAGGCGTTTCTTGTTCTGAGAGTTCCCTAGCTTAATGACATCATGTGTCCATTTCCTATCCCTATCCTATCATCAAGGACATGTGTGGCCATAAAAGGAGGTGGGCCAGAGGGAGCTGGAATCGATAATGTAGCCTGAACGTGGTACTCACTGGTATGCATGAAATGTCAAAAGGCCGGGTCTCTCCAGTGCCTTGAGTGGATTCTCTCTGGATCTATGAGAACAAGAGTCAGACAGCAGGAGAAGGGGGTAGAGATGGGTGGCAATCCATTCCAGTAGAGGGGGTCCCCACAGCATCAAATCTTGGATGCACATTTCAGTAAATGTGACAATTGCCTAAGCCTTTTATTTAGCCCACTAAATTTTTAATGAGGACAGTCTTGTTCATACTCTTTGTCCCAGGGATCCCAATATTTGGCATATACTCCACAGAGGTCAATGACAGAAAGAAAAGTACATTATCTAAGAAAGTATTTTTACTGGCACTCTGTGGGAGCAAAAAACTGAAAAGAAAGTGGGTAGCTGCTGGTTAGGGAATAGCTGAACAACTTACGGCACATGAATGTCAATCTTTCTTTGAGGAAAGGGGCCAAGGCTTTCGTTGATGTAAGGAACTCTATTGATGTCTTAGAACATTTTTTTTTTTGGTGAGGTAATCGGTGTTAAGTGACTTGCCCAGGGTCACACAGCTGGTAAGTATCAAGTGTCTGAGGTCACATTTGAACTCAAGTCCTCCTGACTCCGAGGCCGGAGCTCTATCCACTGCGCCACCTAGCTGCACCTAAAACATGTTTTATAACAACTGTTTTATAACATGGTCTTGGAGGATCGACTAGGGCCCTTGTCTCTTGAAGGCGACTTGCCCATTGTCACACAGCTAGTAGTGCCAAGGGCAGGCCTTGAACCCAGGTCAAGGCTGCCTCTTTTGCAATGATACCTTGCTTCCTCTCATGGGAACATAATGGAAAATCGTTGTATCATTGGAAATTTGGAATATGAGCAATTCAAAGAATCATGAAAAACGTGTAATCCCGCCTTGGAAATGATCCGTGTGACCCTGAACAAGTCACTTAGCCTCTTTGGGCCACAGTTTCCTCACCTGTAAGATGAGAGGGATGGACTCAATGACATCCCAGGCTACGTCTATAACCTTGTTATTCTGGTCCCATTTCAAATGCACACAATGACTTCAGTGAGGTAAGAGAAAATAACACTAACATAATGAGCACATAAACTCATTAACTGCAGTGCACAAAATTGGATCTACAGAACAGAGGATGAAACACATCCCTCCTCTTGGTAGACAGGTGGGGGAGGACAGGTGTGTTTTGGTTTTCCTCATTAACTGTTTTTCTTTGTTACAAGGGAGGATTCAGTGGGGGAGAGGGAAGAAGGAGGCATACCAGGGAATGCCTGTGATGTCAAAAAAAAAAAAATAACACAACAAAAAAACCCCAAAGCAAACGGTATTAATTTTTAAAAGAGAGTGTTTCTAAGGTTTCAGCTGCCCTTGTGAAGGAGCTCCCCTTTTTTCTTTGATCGAGTTCCAATTAAAAATGAAAAAAAATGTGAAACTAAATTCTGTAGGACAAAGCCTTGAAGATGTGTGTTCCTTTAAAAGGTCACACACTCCCCACTGCTGCCGTTCCAGGGAGTGGCAGGCTAATTAAGCAAGCCACATTGGAGGGCCATTTCCGAGAAAAGTGGCATTATCAGCCTCCCATCAGGGAGCTACCTTCAAGGGAGGTGCCAGGACCACTAAGGCGTGGGTATGATTGACCTTGCTGATAAGCTAAGCTGCTGTTATTTTGTCCTGGGTCTTTCTGGGCGCGAGATAGGTGCATTTCGTACCCACTGAAACCTCAACATAAACCTGTTTACTATGGAGTAGAATTCTGGTGAATGGTTTTCAACTTTATCCCAAGCGGGGGAGTATTCTTTTTCTTTTTTTCTTTTGTGGAGGCGATCAAGCTTAAGTGACTTGCCCAGGGTCACACAGATAGTATGTGCCTAAGTTTGAATTTGAATTCAGCTCCTCTTGACACTAGGGATGGTGCTCTATGCACTGCACCACCTAGCTGCCCTGGGTGAGCATATTCTTAACTTTATCCAAAGGAGAAGAGGGTGAGTATGTTCTCAATTTTAACCAGAGAGTTAATCACTGGGAAATAATATGTTTTTGGTCTGGATCTATGATTTCATCACTGCGGAGAAACTGAGGAAACTCCCCTCTGATTATGATCCTTGGAAACTAAGTTGCCCACTTTTGAGCCCAATTCTTCTTATCTGTCAAGGCTGGCCACAGTGGGGAAATAGAAAGAACCCCGAGCTTGGAATCATGGAAACTGAGTTGGGAGCCCAGCTGTTCTCCGTGGCTGCAATGCACTTCCTTGCTACCTCTGACACGAAGCAAGGCCCTTCCCTTCTGCACGTGTTTCCTCATATTTAAAATCATGGGGTTGGACTCGATGACCTCAGAAGTCCTTTTAAGTTATAGATCCGCAATAATAACATATTTCTAAAACTTCTAAACATTTACAAAATGCTTGCCTTACAACTTCCATGGTATAAGTAGTGCAATTAATTTTCCCACTTTACACAACAAGTATTACAGTTGTAGAACTTAAGGGACTCAGAGATCACGAGTCAACCGCTTAATTTTACAGATGAGGAAACTGAGGCTTAGGGAGATGGAAGTGTCTTGTTCAAGGTCACACACAAGGTCAGAACTTCTGAATCTAGGTCTCTAAGATCTTTTTTTTTCTAGAGTTCCTCCAGCACAATTTCCTTCACACTACTCTTACCCTTCTTAAAAGGGAGACCCATGTCACAGAACTTACGGAGAACACAACGATGAATTTGGAGGCAGTTGGGTGGTATAGTGAATAGAATATTGGGCCTGGAGTCAAGAAGACCTGAGTTCAAATCTGGTCTCCTCAGACACTTATTAATTGTGTGACCCTAGGCAAGTCACTTAACCCATGTTTGCCTCTGTTTCCTCAACTGTAAAATGGACATAATAAAAGCACCCATTTTGAAGGGTTGTCGTGAGGATCAAATGAAATCATATTTGTAAAGTACCTGGCAGGTGTAAGTAGGGGCTATGTAAATGCTTATTTCCTTCCACTTCCCTAATATGTTTCTATTACTCCTTCCTGAGGGGAAAGTGGGGAACAAAGTGTGGACAGACAGAAGATCATAAGAGCATAGATCTAGAACTCCAAGCAACCTCAGAAGTCATACTATTGAACTTCAGCAATTTACAGATCAGGAAACTGAGGAGCAAAAAGCTGAAGTGTCACATATGTGGTAAGCCTTGGAAGTAGCATTTGTGGGGCAGCTAGGTGGCGCAGTGGATACAGCACAGGCCCTGAAGTCAGGAGGACCCGAGTTCAAATATGACCCCAGACCAAACACTTGACACTTGATAGCTGTGTGACCCTGGGCAAGTCACTTAACCCCAATCGTCAAAAAAAGAGAAATAGCATTTGAGCCTGCATGCTCTGAACTGAGGCACGCTCTCCCCTGCATTCCCCGCAGCTTACCTCCTTAGAATAAGAACCCATAGTGGGGAGTGGGGGTCCACAGTATTAATAATAATGAACGACCATTTTCTTTCATTGTCTTATTTTTAGGATTTTGAGGATCTTACTTTGAGGACCCCCCCAACATACACAATACACTCTCTTATACACGCACACTCTCCCTCTGTCAGACACTAGTTAGATTTGGCATTGTATTGCCTTAGAGTTGCTACGAGGACTAAGAAATATTTCTCAACAGGGTCTGGAGGGATGTTTGAGGCTTTACATGGCTGCCCCCTAAGTTGCCTGATGCATTAGAACTAGGCTCTCTTTGGAAGATGAGAAACTACAGAAGTTACAACCTTGAATCCCTGCTCCCTCCGCTCCAAAAATAAATTCACTATGGTGGGGGCTAGATGTAAGTGTCTATATAACTCTTCTCCCCCCTCGCCCTTTTTTCCCCCTTCGTCAAGGTTAAATGCAAGGTTAAGTCTGCCATCTCCCCTGGCAGCCGCCAAACTACCTGAGTAGGAAGTTGGCTCTTTCCTGGCCAGAATGTTTCCTATCAGAGCGAGACAGGAAAGGAATCCAGGCATGGAGGCATGAGGACCTGGATGCAAATGGTGCCGCAGCCTTAGCCGATTGGCTGAAAGGGCTGGAGCCTCTCATTTTCCCTCCACCCAACCCCCGCAAGCCTTAGACCATTAATCCAGATGGTCTTTTTGGCCCCACCTCCTGCCGCGCTCGCGGTCCTGACTCCTCCAGGCTGGGCTCCGAAGGACCCTCCCGGGAGTCAAGGAACGGGTTTTTCTACCTGGGATCCAGACCAGGAATTGACAGACGGGCAGGCGGCCGGCTGGGATTCCCAGCAGCACAGCGTGGCCCTGGAAATCACTGTCCATCTGTCCATCCGTCTGTCTCTATCAGCGTGTCTATCTTTCTGACTCTGTCAAGTCTTTGTCTGCCATTCTGTCGGGCTCTCTGTCTGCCTTTCTGACTCGGTCTATCTCTCTGTCAGTCTGGGCGTCTTGTTTCGGTCAGTCTCTTTCTTTTCTAATCTATCGGTCAGTCGGTGTGTCTGTCTGTCCATCCATCCGCCTGCAGCTTCGCGTCCTGGTCCCAGGGCTGGGACCGCCCCCTCTCCGAAAAGGTTTTTAATGCTCCAGGGATCACGGACACACACGCACAGAGGACCAGAGCAGGGATCCCCCCACACACACACTACAACCCTCCCCCCCATACATACACACACACACACACACACACACACACACACACACACACACACACAGTGCCTAGGAGAGAGAACAAATAAGGAATCCCCCTACCCCAGGAAGGGGAAGAGAAAGGGGAGGGAAGGAAAAGAGAGAGGAAAGAAAGAACGGGGTGGAACGGGACGTTACTGTTAGGGGAGGGGAAGACTGGGCTGGGATTGCATCCGTGGCAGTGGCCGCGGCTCTGCCTGAGGTCCCCGGGGAGGCTAGATTGGTACAAGCTGGGCTGGGTTCGGGGCGCTGCCGAGGGCTGCAGGGTTGAGGAAGAGAGGAAGAGGGGACCCGGCCAGGCTGGGTCAGACTAGGGGAGACTCGGAGAACCCCCCAGCCCCTTCCTCGAGCTGCCCCCTCCCTCCTGGCGCCGTGCGTGGGCACGTGGGGGGGGATGAGATCGCCGTCAGAGGGTGGGTCAGCCTTTGTGTGCGCCCTGGGTGGGTAGTGTGTGTGTGTGTGGTGCTTACACTAGCTCTCTGAGTGTACGTGTGTATATATAAGAAAGAGACCCTAATATTAGAGGGCTGGGTGTGTGACAGTGGCTAAGATAGGGCCTCTGTTCCCCGAAGACTGCGTGTGCCTGTCCGTGTGTGTGTTTGTGGTGCTTACACTAGCTCTCTGAGTGTATGTGTGTATATATAAGAAAGAGACCCTAATATTAGAGGGCTGGGTGTGTGACAGTGGCTAAGATAGGGCCTCTGTTCCCCGAAGACTGCGTGTGTGTGTGTGTGTGTGTGTGTGTGGTGCTTACACTAGCTCTCTGAGTGTACGTGTGTATATATAAGAAAGAGACCCTAATATTAGAGGG